>NW_021822911.1:17548672-17678672 GCF_901001165.1 Salmo trutta | reverse complement strand
TAGTACTGCTGAGCTGGTTAAACTGTAGTAGGGTCCACATAGATACTAGTCATGCTGGTGTAGTCTATAGCTGAGCTGGTTAAACTGTAGTAGGGTCCACATAGATACTAGTCACGCTGGTGTAGTCTATAGCTGAGCTGGTTAAACTGTAGTAGGGTCCACATAGATACTAGTCAATGCTGGTGTAGTCTATAGCTGAGCTGGTTAAACTGTAGTAGGGTCCACATAGATACTAGTCATGCTGGTGTAGTCTATAGCTGAGCTGGTTAAACTGTAGTAGGGTCCACATAGATACTAGTCATGCTGGTGTAGTCTATAGCTGAGCTGGTTAAACTGTAGTAGGGTCCACATAGATACTAGTCATGCTGGTGTAGTCTATAGCTGAGCTGGTTAAACTGTAGTAGGGTCCACATAGATACTAGTCATGCTGGTGTAGTCTATAGCTGAGCTGGTTAAACTGTAGTAGGGTCCACATAGATACTAGTCATGCTGGTGTAGTCTATAGCTGAGCTGGTTAAACTGTAGTAGGGTCCACATAGATACTAGTCACGCTGGTGTAGTCTATAGCTGAGCTGGTTAAACTGTAGTAGGGTCCACATAGATACTAGTCACGCTGGTGTAGTCTATAGCTGAGCTGGTTAAACTGTAGTAGGGTCCACATAGATACTAGTCATGCTGGTGTAGTCTATAGCTGAGGCTGGTTTTTTAAACTGTAGTAGGGTCCACATAGATACTAGTCACGCTGGTGTAGTCTATAGCTGAGCTGGTTAAACTGTAGTAGGGTCCACATCGATACTAGTCATGCTGGTGTAGTCTATAGCTGAGCTGGTTAACATGTAGTAGGGTCCACATAGATACTAGTCACGCTGGTGTAGTCTATAGCTGAGCTGGTTAAACTGTGAGGGGTCCACATAGATATAGTCACCGCTGGTGTAGTCTATAGCTGAGCTGGTTAAACTGTAGTAGGGTCCACATAGATACTAGATCACGGCTGGGTGTAGTCTATAGCTGAGCTGGTTAAACTGTAGTAGGGTCCACATAGATACTATTCACGCTGGTGTAGTCTATAGCCTGAGCTGGTTAAACTGTAGTAGGGTACACATAGATAATAGTCACGCTGGTGTAGTCTATAGCTGAGCTGGTTAAACTGTAGTAGGGTCCACATAGATACTAGTCATGCTGGTGTAGTCTATAGCTAGCTGGTTAAACTGTAGTAGGGTCCACATAGATACTAGTCATCAGCTGGTGTAGTCTATAGCTGAGCTGGTTAAAACTGTAGTAGGGTCCACATAGATACTAGTCATGCTGGTGTAGTCTATAGCTGAGCTGGTTAAACTGTAGTAGGGGTCCACATAGATACTAGTCATGCTGGTGTAGTCTATAGCTGAGCTGGTTAAACTGTAGTAGGGTCCACATAGATACTAGTCATGCTGGTGTAGTCTATAGCTGAGCTGGTTAAACTGTAGTAGGGTCCACATAGATACTAGTCATGCTGGTGGTAGTCTATAGCTGAGCTGGTTAAAACTGTAGTAGGGTCCACATAGATACTAGTCATGTGGTGTAGTCTATAGCTGAGCTGGTTAAACTGTAGTAGGGTCCACATAGATACTAGTCATGCTGGTTGTAGTCTAGTAGCTGAGCTGGTTAAACTGTAGTAGGGTCCACATAGATACTAGTCATGCTGGTAGGCTGGTTAACTGTAGTAGGGTCCACATAGATACTAGTCATGGGCTGGTGTAGTATATAGCTGAGCTGGTTAAACTGTAGTAGGGTCCACATAGATACTAGTCATCTGCTGTGTAGTCTATGCTGAGTGAGCTGTTAAACTGTAGTAGGGTCCACATAGATACTAGTCATGCTGGTGTAGTCTATAGCTGAGCTGGTTAAAACTGTAGTAGGGTCCACATAGATACTAGTCATGCTGGTGTAGTCTATAGCTGAGCTGGTTAAACTGTAGTAGGGTCCACATAGATACTAGTCATGCTGGTGTAGTCTATAGCTGAGCTGGTTAAACTGTAGTAGGGTCCACATAGATACTAGTCATGCTGGTGTAGTCTAGCTGAGCTGGTAAACTGTAGTAGGGTCCACATAGATACTAGTCATGCTGGTGTAGGTGTCTATAGCTGAGCTGGTTTCAACTGTAGTAGGGTTCCACATAGATACTAGTCATGCTGGTGTAGTCTATAGCTGAGCTGGTAAACTGTAGTATGGTCCACATCAGATACTAGTCATGCTGTGTAGTCTATAGCTGAGCTGGTTAAACTGTAGTAGGGTCCACATAGATACTAGTCATGCTGGTGTAGTCTATAGCTGAGCTGGTTAAACTGTAGTAGGGTCCACATACGATACTAGTCCATGCTGGTGTAGTCTATAGCTGAGCCTAGGTTAGACTGTAGTAGGGTCCACATAGATACTAAGTCATGCTGGTGGAGCTATACTGACATAGATACTAGTCATGCTGGTGTAGTCTATAGCTGAGCTGGTTAAACTGTAGTAGGGTCCCACATAGATACTAGTCAATGCTGGTGTAGTCTATAGCTGAGCTGGTTAAACTGTAGTAGGGTCCACATAGAACTAGTCATGCTGGTGTAGTCTATAGCTGAGCTGGTTAACTGTAGGTAGGGTCCACATAGATACTAGTCATGCTGGTGTAGTCTATAGCTGAGCTGGTTAAACTGTAGTAGGGTCCACATAGATACTAGTCACGCTGTGTAGTCTATAGCTGAGCTGGTTAAACTGTAGTAGGGTCCACATAGATACTAGTCACGCTGGTGTAGTCTATAGCTGAGCTGGTTAAACTGTAGTAGGGGTCCACATAGATACTAGTCACGCTGGTGTAGTCTATAGCTGAGCTGGTTAAACTGTAGTAGGTCCACATAGATACTAGTCACTGTTGGTGTAGTCTATAGCTGAGCTGGTTAAACTGTAGTAGGGTCCACATAGATACTAGTCATGCTTGGTGTAGTCTATAGCTGAGCTGGTTAAACTGTAGTAGGGTCCACATAGATACTAGTCATGCTGGTGTAGTCTATAGCTGTGCTGGGTTAACTGTAGTAGGGTCCACATAGATACTAGTCATGCTGGGTGTAGTCTATAGCTGTAGCTGGTTAAACTGTAGTAGGGGTCCACATAGATACTAGCATGCTGGTGTAGTCTTAGCTGAGCTGGTTAAACTGTAGTAGGGTCCACAGTAGATACTAGTCATGCTGGTGATAGTCTATAGCTGAGTGGTTCAACTGTAGGTAGGATCCCACATCGATACTAGTCTGCTGGTTGTAGGTCTATAGCTGAGCTGGTTAACTGTAGTAGGGTCCACATAGATATAGTCACGTGGTATGTAGTCTATAGCTGAAGCTGGTTTAAACTGTAGTAGGGTCCACATAGATACTTAGTCACGATGGTTGTAGTCTATAGCTGAGCTGGTTAAACTGTAGTAGGGTTCCACATAGATACTAGTCATGTGGTGTAGTCTATCGCTGAAGCTGGTTAAACTGTAGTAGGGTCCACATAGATAGCTAGTCACCGTGGTGTAGTCTTATAGCTGAGCTGGTTAAACTGTAGTAGGGTCCACATAGGATACTAGTCATGCGGTGTATAGTCTATAGCTCGAGCTGGTTAGACTGTAGTAGGGTCCACATAGACTAGTCACGCTGGTGTAGTCTATAGCTGAGCTGGTTAAACTGTAGTAGGGTCCACATAGATACTAGTCACGCTGGTGTAGTCTATAGCTGAGCTGGTTAAACTGTAGTAGGGGCCACATAGATACTAGTCATGCTGGTGTGGTCTATAGCTGAGCTGGTTAAACTGTAGTAGGGTCCACATAGATACTAGTCATGCTGGTGTAGTCTATAGCTGAGCTGGTTAAACTGTAGTAGGGTCCACATAGATACTAGTCATGCTGGTGTAGTCTATAGCTGAGCTGGTTAAACTGTAGTAGGGTCCACATAGATACTAGTCATGCTGGTGTAGTCTATAGCTGAGCTGGTTAAACTGTAGTAGGGTCCACATAGATACTAGTCATGCTGGTGTAGTCTATAGCTGAGCTGGTTAAACTGTAGTAGGGTCCACATAGATACTAGTCATGCTGGTGTAGTCTATAGCTGAGCTGGTTAAACTGTAGTAGGGTCCACATAGATACTAGTCAAGCTGGTGTAGTCTATAGCTGAGCTGGTTAAACTGTAGTAGGGTCCACATAGATACTAGTCACGCTGGTGTAGTCTATAGCTGAGCTGGTTAAACTGTAGTAGGGTCCACATAGATACTAGTCACGCTGGTGTAGTCTATAGCTGAGCTGGTTAAACTGTAGTAGGGTCCACATAGATACTAGTCATGCTGGTGTAGTCTATAGCTGAGCTGGTTAAACTGTAGTAGGGTCCACATAGATACTAGTCATGCTGGTGTAGTCTATAGCTGAGCTGGTTAAACTGTAGTAGGGGCCACATAGATACTAGTCATGCTGGTGTAGTCTATAGCTGAGCTGGTTAAACTGTAGTAGGGTCCACATAGATACTAGTCATGCTGGTGTAGTCTATAGCTGAGCTGGTTAAACTGTAGTAGGGTCCACATAGATACTAGTCATGCTGGTGTTGATGGTCCCCAGATGTGATTTATTCTGCTCTGTTTTATGTCCAATCCTTATTTTCTGACTGATTTGAATTTGAAGAGATTTAAGGTTTTCATATTTGATAAAATACAATGTCCATTTCCATGAATCATGATGTCTGGTGTTGATGTATATTGGTTGTCATTCAGAACCATTGATATGTTTTCTCAGTTGGTTCTCTGTCTCTATGTAATTCTCCTCAGTATCATTGATCAGCTCGGCCCTAATTGATGTGTTCTCTGTCACCTGGAGCTGCATGGAAAATGGTCCAGGAACAAAAGGACAATTCAGGACTAGTCAGCCCACTACAAGCTGGTATCCCTTACTTTCTACTAAACTATATGAACTGGTTTCCCAGACACAGATTAATCCTAGTCCTGGACTAAAAAGCGTGTTCAATGTAGATGTCCAGGAAACCGTCCCTAAATGTGTCATCTTTCATCCTCCCATACTGCTCAGTCCAGCAACATTAAACCTGTCCAGCAGGTGGTGCTATTGACCAAACAATAAAACCAGCAGATATCTGGACTTGCCACTCAGTATATCAGTAATGTTCAGAATAGTACTTTAATATCATTGGAGATTGATGGTCTTTTTAATCCACTATCCAGAGTCAGGAACAGATGAAGTTAGGTCTGCTACTGTTCAGTGATTAAATATGATTTATGGTGATGGGAAATAAAAAAATCCAACACTAAACTTCATCTAGTAATAGTTTTCCTTTGTTATTTATTCCAAGGTATGTCTTTAAGTTGTAAATGGATTGTGTGGAGGTGAGCTGGTGGTGTGGCTGATAGAACAGAATGAAAAGGGAGGAAGAGGAAGAGGGGAGGAGTGAAGGGCTGTTCAAGAAACCAGATGAGGAAGAGAAAGATGTTCAGGGGAATTACTGGTCTCTGTTTCAAATGGTTCCCTATTCCCTACGTAGTGCACTACGGTGCTTCTGACCAGGTCTAAAGTAGTGTTCTACGTAGGGAATAGGGTGTAGATTTATTAGAATATCATGCTTTAGTGTTTGGCACAAAACATCTGTCATTAACCTGGTTTCAGAGTCTAATACACACCATCTGTTATTAACCTGGTTTCAGAGTCTAATACACACCATCTGTCATTAACCTGGTTTCAGAGTCTAATACACACCATTAACCTGGTTTCAGAGTCTAATACACACCATTAACCTGGTTTCAGAGTCTAATACACACCATTAACCTGGTTTCAGAGTCTAATACACACCATTAACCTGGTTTCAGAGTCTAATACACACCATAAACCTGGTTTCAGAGTCTAATACACACCATCTGTCATTAACCTGGTTTCAGAGTCTAATACACACCATCTGTTATTAACCTGGTTTCAGAGTCTAATACACACCATTTTCCTGGTTTCAGAGTGTAATACACACCATAAACCTGGTTTCAGAGTCTAATACACACCACCTGTCATTAACCTGGTTACAGAGTCTAATACACACCATTAACCTGGTTTCATAGTCTAATACACACCATAAACCTGGTTTCAGAGTCTAATACCCACCATCCGTCATTAACCTGGTTTCAGAGTCTAATACACACCATTAACCTGGTTTCAGAGTCTAATACACATCATCTGTTATTAACCTGGTTTCAGAGTCTAATACACACCATTTTCCTGGTTTCAGAGTGTAATACACACCATAAACCTGGTTTCAGAGTCTAATACACACCATAAACCTAGTTTCAGAGTCTAATACAAACCACCTGTCATTAACCTGGTTACAGAGTCTAATACACACCATTAACCTGGTTTCAGAGTCTAATACACACCATAAACCTGGTTTCAGAGTCTAATACACACCATCTGTCATTAACCTGGTTTCAGCGTCTAATACACACCATCTGTCATTAACCTGGTTTCAGAGTCTAATACACACCATCTGTCAATAACCTGGTTTCAGAGTCTAATACACACCATTAACCTGGTTTCAGAGTGTAATACACACCATAAACCTGGTTTCAGAGTCTAATACACACCACCTGTCATTAACCTGGTTACAGAGTCTAATACACACCATTAACCTGGTTTCAGAGTCTAATACACACCATAAACCTGGTTTCAGAGTCTAATACACACCATCTGTCATGAACCTGGTTTCAGCGTCTAATACACACCATCTGTCATTAACCTGGTTTCAGAGTCTAATACACACCATAAACCTGGTTTCAGAGTCTAATACACACCATCTGTCATTAACCTGGTTTCAGCGTCTAATACACACCATCTGTTATTAACCTGGTTTCAGAGTCTAATACACACCATAAACCTCCGTTTCAGAGTCTAATACACACCATTAACCTGGTTTCAGAGTCTAATACACACCATCTGTCATTAACCTGGTTTCAGAGTCTAATACACACCATCTACCATTAACCTGGTTACAGAGTCTAATACACACCATTAACCTGGTTTCAGAGTCTAATACACACCATCTGTCATTAACCTGGTTTCAGAGTCTAATACACACCATTAACCTGGTTTCAGAGTCTAATACACACCATCTGTCATTAACCTGGTTTCAGAGTCTAATACACACCATTAACCTGGTTTCAGCGTCTAATACACACCATCTGTCATTAACCTGGTTTCAGAGTCTAATACACACCATTAACCTGGTTTCAGAGTCTAATACACACAATTAACCTGGTTTCAGAGTCTAATACACACCATTAACCTGGTTTCAGAGTCTAATAGGGCTGGGCGATATATCGATATAAAAAATATATCGATATATATTTTAAATGTGATATGAAATTAGACCATTTCGCATATATCGATATAGTTGAAATTTGCGCTTTGATCCTTGCTCCAAGCAAGCTGCAGACCCGGAGCTCTCTGCGCTGCTCCCCGCGCCTCCTCTTTCATGCACAGAGGGCGGAGGGGCAGGAACAGACACTTCAACAAACATGGAGGAAGCAACAGCGTCTGCGGAGCGTTTTGACGAGGAATTGGTTAATAAAAGAAAAAGCATTGGCTCAGTCATTTGGAGATGGTTCGGATTCAAAGTATCAGATGAGCAACAAAATCACGTTATATGTAGGCAGTGCCATAAAAAAAAGTTCCAGCAATACAAATCTTTTTCACCACCTAAAACAGTGGCACAAACTGCAATACGAAGAGTGTGTGAAACTGCGCGCTGCAGAAGCCCCAGCCGCAAGCCGTCGACAACCCGAAAAAGCTCCAGCCCCGAAACAAAGCTCACTGCAAACTTCATTTTCCCGCAGTGTGGTGCCTAATGAAAAGAAAATTGGCAAGTGGTGTACTATAACTAAAGCGGTGTCCTATCACATTGCTAAAGATATGGTCCCTGTTGCAACTGTGGAACAAGTCGGATTCAAAAAGCTACTGAAAACTATGGACCCGAGATATGAGCTTCCCAACTACTTTGCACGAGAAGCACTGCCACAAATGTCCACTGAAGTCAGGCAGAGCCTTGCTGACCGGCTCGCTAACGGGACCCATTTTGCGTTGACCAGCGATATGTGGTCGAGCAGGACATGTGAGCCTGAGATGATGATGAAAACAGCGTCGTGTCGTCTCCAAAACAAGTTATTTCCCCCCCCCAGGATCACACCGGTGAGCATATAGCTGAGGCCTTGCAGGACGCAAGCTGGGAAACTCCCGAGAAAAGCATCCGGTTGCTATAACAACCGACAACGGGAGCAACGTGGTCAAAGCGGTGGAGCTGAACGAGCGGCTGAGGATGCAGTGCTTCGGTCAGACTACACTTGGCTATTGGGGAGTGCAGTGTTTTAAGGACTATTCACACATTTTACTGATTACAATATTACTTTTTCATTATTTTTTCCTTTGCAACTTTTTTTGGTTTTATGCTGCTGTCTTGGCCAAAAAATGTATTAAGTAGATTAATAAAACACAAAACATAAAGTATTTTAAAGAAAAAAACATATTAAAATATTAGTTTTTCATTATTTTCCTTTGTGTCTTGTCTGCAACTTTTTTTTGTTTTATGCTGCTGTCTCGGCCAAAAAATTGATTAAGTAGATTAAAATATTAGTTTTTCATTATTTTCCTTTGTGTCTTGTCTGCAACTTTTTTTGTTTTATGCTGCTGTCTTGGCCAAAAATGGATTAATAAAACACAAAACATAAAGTGGTAAAAGTAAAATCACTTACAATACAGGATGGTAGATTTCAGAACCATATTTATTAGGTTATTGGATAAGAATTAGTGATGCATTGATGTGTTTACCACTTTAATGTTACAGCTGGTAAAGGTGAGGTAATTAGGACTTTAAAATGCTGGTTAGCCTGTTGATATCATCAAGGTAACATATTTAGTTATTATGATAGACTATAGTTTTTTCTCTGGATTGAAAGAGCCAACTGCAAAGTAACTAGAAACTAATGTTGACACGTAGGTCGGCCTAAACATTGTGGAGTTTTTAGTGGAGTAGAAATATGAAGTAGCATTAAATACTAAGCATAAATACTAAGAACAACAACAAGAACGAAACATGAGTAAATGTACATACAGTATAGTCATCATTTATAAATTATACAAAAATAATAATACATAAAAATCACTTACAGGATTAAAATTCAGAAAATAAATGAATATAATATTTGATATTTATGATTAGGACTGGCGTTGATTAAAAAAACAAACTATGAAACAAGAAAATATTAATGTAGAATATTTCTAAAGCTTGATTTTGGAAAGCACTTAGTTGTATGAGTGTGTTAAAGTGAAAACAGAGTCAAATTTCTCGCATAAGCACATTTGTTTAATAGTTTTTTTATGATTCTGACAGGACATGGCATGAATGACAAGCGCGTCACCCGGGCCATTTCTCTGTGCAAGAGAATTGTAAGCTGTTTTTCGTACAGCTGGAAGAAAAGGAGACATCTTGCTGAAGTCCAGATTCAGCTGGGTCTGCCAAGTCACCAACTCATAACCGAGTCTGCCATACGCTGGGGATCAAGGCAGCAGATGATAGAGAGTCCTGGAGCAGGAAGGAGCACTGGCCAAAGTCCTGTCTAATGACAAAAAGACCAGGCACCTTGTCCCTACCTGGCAGGACTTAGAGGTCCTAGAAGCAGTCCAAAAGGTCCTGAAACCTCTCCAGGACTTTACCGATGCTTTGTCAGGTGAGGAGTACGTCACTCTATCATATGTAAAACCTGTGCTGCACCTTTTTAACGACAGTCTCCTGGCATGTGAAGAGGGTGATAGCGAGCTTTGCAAATCGATCAAGACCAGCATTGTTGAGTACCTCAACCGCAAGTATTCTGACCCAGCCACTACTGACCTATTGGAGATGGCTTCATTTGTGGATCCACGCTTCAGGGCCACCTATATCCCAAGTGAAAAAGTTGATGCATTGAAGCACAGAGCTGTCTTGGAGGTGGAGACGCTACTGGCTGATCAGAGCAGCTGTCAACCGCCTCACCTACGTGTGCCAACTGTGCCTGAGCCTGCAGATGGAGAAGCAGCAGTGGCACCAAAAGCTAAGACACTGGCAAGCTTCTTCAAGCAGCGCACAGCCACCACCACTGCGCCACCAACCAAGAGGGAGGCTATTGAAAATGAACTGTCAAGTTACTTGCAGTCAGCAAGTGTGGAGAGTGACACTGATCCCTCTCAAGTGGTGGAAGGATCATGAAGTTGTCTTTCCAGCTCTGAGCCACCTGGCAAAAAAGTATCTCTTGGTACCAGCTACCAGTTCACCCTCCGAAAGGGTTTTCAGCTGCAGTGGCAATATGGTGACCTGCCACAGAGCATCTCTGAAGCCGGATGCCGTTGACAGGCTGGTGTTTCTCGCACAAAATATTTAAACGAAGGAGGACACGCTTGTCTTCTAATGTCTACCTCAAGACAGCATTACTGTTTATCAAAGTAAAAAAAGAGGGGAAATGTTTATTGAGTTGATAGTCTGTTTCTTGTGCAACTGGTTGAGGCTGTTCAGATAAGAAATTGAGTTAACAAAAAGCAAATGGTAATCTCAGGCTGATGTTTAAAAAACATTTTCTCAAACTGAGCACTTTATTTTGTTCTTTATTCATATATAATTGCTGCCCTTACTAGGGTTTGTCATATTTTATTATTTTGTAATGTTCGTTATTTGCATCTGTGGATTTGTTAGAAAGGAGAAGAAATCTGTAATTTGATTTTAATAAGCCATTTAAAGTTGTCAAACTAAAAAAAAAGTTGACTTTTCTCATAAATATATATAATATTTATTTCAGAAAAAGATAGGCCTATTTTATTTTATAAGATATTTTTATTTATTTACATGTGCACCTTAAGAAGCTTAGATTTCCAAAAAGGTCGTCCTGTTGTTCTACAGTGTTTATGTTTACATGTTATTGTTATTTGAACAGCTGAGCATTTAATCTGAACCAGGTGAAGAGCCCTGTTTATTATTTATTCATTTGATTTTTCAACTGTTCACTGAAATAGCCGCTTTCAATAAAACTACTTGAGACATGTCATATCTGGCTTTGACTTTGACTGAACATTTGCTCTCACTTTGCGGAAAAAATATCGGGATATATATCTTATATCGATATTCAGCCTAAATATATCACACACAGGAATACACTCTCTGAGCCTGCACTTGCATGTTTTGCTCAACTCATTCTTAAAAAAAAAACTAGGTTTGAGTTGTGGTATCCACTCAGATTAAAGGTGGGTTCATCTGCTCTGTTCCCGAAGTGTGGTCTCCCTCAGATCCCAAGTTAGAGGGATCCCTCGTGCACCATTTACCCAGGTCGTCAGGAGCCAGGTCATTTACCCAGGTCGTCAGGAGTCAGGTCATTTACCCAGGTCGTCAGGAGCCAGGTCATTTACCCAGGTCGTCAGGAGCCAGGTCATTTACCCAGGTCATCAGAAGTCAGGTCATCAGGAGTCAGGTCATTTACCCAGGTCATCAGGACGTCAGGAGCCAGGTCATTTACCCAGGTCGTCAGGAGCCAGGTCATTTACCCAGGTCGTCAGGAGCCAGGTCATTTACCCAGGTCATCAGGAGCCAGGTCATTTACCCAAGTTGTCAGTCACCAAGTCAAGATTCACGTTCCCATCGCCAAATGTGGTTGCTAATTTCTTTAATATCAAATGAGACAACTTATCACACAAGTCAGAGTTATACTTAAACTAAATCTTTATTCACTTAATAATAAGGGAGCAGGTCAATACAACATACAATTATAAAGTGAATCAATTGAGTGCTCTACGATAATGATGGCTGGTCGACGAATCACCCCCAGATGATTCATTGAGAGCCATGAGACAAAAGTACCAAGGTCTTTTGCACCCCTTTCAACCTACATGACAAACAACAGATGTATAGAACGGGTCACAAGGTTAAGATTTGTATGAAAGATACTTATAATTCTCAGCAGACAGTATCTGCTGTAAAAACAGTACTCTTTGTGTAGAGACCAGGGTCTGGCCCTGGGGTCATCTCTCCCTGGTACCATATAGAACAGAAACATTAACTCATGCTCTGGAATGCAGTCTCTTTAGGTTTTATCACCCAAAAGACATTGTAAATCTCCTGTCAGTGTTTTCTCCCAGAAGCCCATCCTCAGTAGAACACAGACACAATAGTTCTAAGAACCCTCTATTCTGTTGCATAAAACAACCATTTGATGCAATAAAAGTATTATAACATAATCTTGCAGTTTTGCTCTCAGTGTCCACTGAAAGCTGACTAGTAACAACAACTGGGACATAAAAGACACCCACCATGAGACCCACTAAATCTGCCCAAGAAGAGGCAAACAAAAGAAAAACCCACACCAAACTAAAAGACAGGAAGCAAACCAAAAAGGTGGAGCAACTAAAGGTGTTGACTCTCCACATGTATCAAGACAACTGGAGCACTGGGCCAGACACTCTTAAATAGAACCTGGACCAGCTCAGGTGAAACACCTTCCCACTAACGAGATGGACAAGCCAGCACAGGTGTAACACATACTGACTAACGAGGTGACACCAATCAGTGCGTCCTACGTGCTAACGAGCTAGACGGGCTAACGAGCTAGCCGTGCTAACGAGCTAGACGGGCTAACGAGCTAGACGTGCTAACGAGCTAGACGTGCTAACGAGCTAGACGGTCTAACGAGCTAGACGTGCTAACGAGCTAGACGAGCTAGACGTGCTAATGAGCTAGACGGGCTAACGAGCTAGACGGGCTAACGAGCTAGACGGGCTAACGAGCTAGACGTGCTAACGAGCTAGACGGGCTAACGAGCTAGACGTGCTAACGAGCTAGACGTGCTAACGAGCTAGACGTGCTAACGAGCTAGACGTGCTAACGAGCTAGACGAGCTAGACGTGCTAACGAGCTAGACGTGCTAACGAGCTAGACGGGCTAACGAGCTAGACGGGCTGACGGAGCTAGACGGGCTAACGAGCTAGACGGGCTAACGAGCTAGACGTGCTAACGAGCTAAACGTGCTAACGAGCTAAACGTGCTAACGAGCTAGACGTGCTAACGAGCTAAACGTGCTAACCAGCTTGACGGGCAACAATAAAAAACAAGAAAAACACATTTCTAAATAATAATATACAATCGAAATATTTATTTATCCATTTTCTTACTATAGAATCCTAAAACTCACTAGCTTCTAGAACTCTCGTCTTCCTAAAACTCACTAGCTTCTAGAACTCTCGTCTTCCTAAAACTCACTAGCTTCTAGAACTCTCGTCTTCCTAAAACTCACTAGCTTCTAGAACTCTCGTCTTCCTAAAACTCACTAGCTTCTAGAACTCTCGTCTTCCTAAAACTCACTAGCTTCTAGAACTCTCGTCTTCCTAAAACTCACTAGCTTCTAGAACTCTCGTCTTCCTAAAACTCACTAGCTTCGAGAACTCTCGTCCCCTTGGAACGAGTCCAAACAAAACTCATCTCCAATACGGAAAAACATGCAGTCAAAATAAATTGTAATGCACTGACAAAACACAAAACTATTTAACTGCCCACCCTTGAGACAATCAGAAATCAAGTTGTCCTTACCACGGACATGTCAGATTTCAAGAGGAAACTCCTGCAATATCCGCAGTAACTTCCCACCTCACTGCGGAGCTTCTCTCTCTTTTCAGGGTTCACTAGATAGGCATGTTGTTGGATCGGGGCCCAGTCCCCAATGTCATGCTCTAGTACATTTGGGTTGGCACATCTGAAAATGAACCCTGATATTCTAAAAGCAGGATAACAATGTCAATATAATTGTACCCAAAAATTGTCAGTTGGTTGCATAAATAATTATGATTACTAAATCTTACATGAATATTAAACATGAAATATAAAAACCAAATGTACACCCCTTTGTTAATATGTATTGGCAATAATTAACTTAATGGTGAGGCATGGAATAATAAAACATGTATTTTTTGTCAGGCTGAATGTTTGAAATATGAGGTGATTTGAGACCTGCTACTTCAGTAGTGGAATAAAGACATTTAGCACATGAATGTTGTAAATAAATACTGGAGTGATGTAGGATTGATCATATAATTGATTATTGTACTGTGACTATGTGTTTAGGCTGCAAGTAAGTTGAAATTAAATTGTTTTCTTTTCAACTTTCAACTAAAACCAAACTTATATTGAATGTCGGGCAAAGTCTTATTTTCAATGACATTTTGCTAGATGGGATATCCCCAATGTCACAGTTTAAACGGGTCCAAATCAGTAGTCCAAATGCAGAAACAGTTTGTGATAAATTGAAAACCTAAAATGTACTATCTACACAAACATCTGCCACAATAATCATATTACTTGTATTTACTTATACAAGCACGTTATAAACTGCACAAGCACCAAAAACGCTGTTGTTTTGACAAGTAGCAATAAATCACTGATATCGATTAGGGGGGGGAAATCAGGTTGTACGTGCTGTTGAAACTAGCACAACTAAAAAAACACATGGAAATGGGAGATATCTTTCACCTTACTGGTTAGAGGACAACCTGCAGAAGACAGTCAGCTACATTTTGGAGAGATGAATTTAAATGTAGGGGTCGCTAAATAAAGGAACGCAACACTTATTTGTCATAACTTATCGATATCATGTTGAAATCAATTGTGTGACAGAAGGGAGATGAGGTTGCACGTCCTGTTAAAACAGCTCAAAAACCACACGGAATCTGGGAATAATGTGTACATCACTGGTTAGAGGACAATTTGTAGAAAACAGCCAGATACATTTTGAAGTGTTGCATTTTGATTCCAGTGGGTCACCAACATGGTAAATGTAAAACAACTATTTTTGTGTTTGTCACTTTTTGTTAAATCACAAAAATAGTAACTCTTCCATTTCAGAGCCTGGATTTTCCCCCTGAGGCTAATATCCATATCATGCTGAAATCAATAGAACAGGGGACAAACGTTTAGGGTTCTACATTGTGACATCACTAAAATACTCCAACTACAATGTTAAAACATTCTACATTGTGACATTAATTCATTGATATCATGAAACAACTCCTTCATGTATTTTCTGATGTTTGATCAGAGATCTTTTATCAGAGTATCTCTTGTCACACTGATCACAGCTATACGTTTCTCTCCTGTGTGTATTCTCTGGTGTAGAGTCAGACTGCTAGATGCAGAAAAATCTTCCCACATTGATTTGGAGAGACTCTTCTCTGTTTATCAGAGTATCTATTCCCACATTGAGCACAGCTATGAGGTTTCTCTCCTGTGTGTTCTATGGTGTACCTTCAGACCACAAGAACTAACAAACCCCTTCCCACATTGATCACAGCTAAAAGATTTCTCTCCTGTGTGTGTTCCATGGTGTACCTTCAGACTGCTAGAAAGAACAAAACTCTTCCTACATAGAGTACAGCTATATGGTTTCTCTCGTTTCTCTCTTGTGTGTGTTCTCTGATGTGATATCAGGCTTCTTGACTCAGTAAAACTCTTTCCACATTGATTACAGCTAAAAGGTTTCTCTCCTGTGTGTGTTGTCTGGTGTCTCTTCAGACAGCTAGAACGATAAAAACTCTTCCCACATTGAGTACAGCTAAAAGGTTTCTCTCCTGTGTGTGTTCTCTGATGTGCTATCAGGCTACCTGACAGGGTATAACTCCTTCCACATTGATTACAGCTAAAAGGTTTCTCTCCTGTGTGTGTTATCTGGTGTCTCTTCAGACAGTTAGAACGAACAAAACTCTTCCCACATTGAGTACAGCCAAAAGGTTTCTCTTTAGTGTGAATTCTTTGATGTACTTTAAGTTTTACTGAGGAGTTTAATATTTTTCCACTGTCAGAGCAGCAGTGAGATTTCTTCCCTGTGGGTCTCTGCAGGTGTTTCTTGAGGAGTTCTGATCTGGAGGGACTCTTCTCTGCCTCGTCAGCATCATGATGTTGTTGAGGCTCCCCAGAGGATCCACGATAGTCCCGTCTCTCTCCTGTGTGAACAACAAAGTCATACAGATGGTTAAATGCCCACAACAGCAGAAATCCACTGTTTATTTGAGGTAAAAAGGGATGACCAGAGAGTACCCATGAAGTTGTACAACATTTCACAAGACTATCTTAAGATAGTCAAGACCTAAGCAGTGTGCCAGATGACTTTTGGCCTCCAATATAGGCCCCTTTCTGTGTTTGCTAAAATTGCAGAGATGCACACGCAATTTGGTTGTAGAAACTCCTCCCTGCTAATGAGGAAACCACTAGTTATGGATGTAGTATATCTGGTAATGAGGAAACCAATAGTTATGGATGTAGTATATCTGGTAATGAGGAAACCACTAGTTATGGATGTAGTATATCTGGTAATGAGGAAACCACTAGTTATGGATGTAGTATATCTGGTAATGAGGAAACCACTAGTTATGGATGTAGTATATCTGGTAATGAGGAAACCACTAGTTATGGATGTACTATATCTGCCTGGAGCAAAAATGGGGAGCGAAGATTTTCGTTTTTCACAATGTATTCTGAATATTACAGCGCAAGATCAGGACAAGATCAGGAGTGCTACTCAAGGAAACTCACATTAAGCTCTGTGTCTATTCACTAATTCACCACCGTGGGGGAAAACTCAGGGGAGTTCTCATAGGCTGAATGCATTTACAGGTTGCTTATGAGTGCAATTCACACTATTTTGGATTATAATTGTAAGGCTCGATTGAATGTCCTGCTTAATAAAATGTTTGTTTTATTGTTGCAAATCAACTGCTTTATACTAAAAAAAAACATTTCTACCAGTAAAATGTTATTTGGCTAGCTTTGCCATCAGCCTGACAATGAGGGTTTGTACACTAAGTGTTTAACAAATTGGCCCATAACTTCACCTAACAACAACATAGACCTACTGTAGAACCCATAACTTCACCTAACAACAACACAGACCTACTGTAGAACCCATAACTTCACCTAACAACAACATAGACCTACTGTAGGACCCATAACTTCACCTAACAACATAGACCTACTATAGGACCCATAACTTCACCTAACAGCACGTTGGTTGTTGTTGCATGTTGATGTTTGTAATTTGACTGCATAGAAATGCATGCAAACCAGTGGTTGTATCTCTCTAGGTCATGCCAGTAGGTTACAGTAGGTTGTATCTCTCTAGGTCATGCCAGTAGGCTACAGTAGGTTGTATCTCTCTAGGTCATGCCAGTAGGTTACAGCAGGTTGTAACTCTCTAGGTCATGCCAGTAGGCTACAGTAGGTTGTAACTCTCTAGGTCATGCCAGTAGGTTACAGTAGGTTGTAACTCTCTAGGTCATGCCAGTAGGTTACAGTAGGTTGTAACTCTCTAGGTCATGCCAGTAGGTTACAGTAGGTTGTATCTCTCTAGGTCATGCCAGTAGGTTACAGTAGGTTGTAACTCTCTAGGACATGCCAGTAGGTTACAGTAGGTTGTATCTCTGTAGGACATGCAGGTAGGCTACAGTAGGTTGTATCTCTGCAGGACATGCCAGTAGGTTACAGTAGGTTGTATCTCTGTAGGACATGCAGGTAGGCTACAGTAGGTTGTATCTCTGTAGGACATGCCAGTAGGTTACAGTAGGTTGTAACTCTCTAGGTCATGCCAGTAGTCTACAGTAGGTTGTATCTCTCTAGGACATGCCAGTAGGTTACAGTAGGTTGTACCTCTCTAGGTCATGCCAGTAGGGTCAGTAGGTTGTAACTCTCTAGGTCATGCCAGTAGGTTACAGTAGGTTGTATCTCTCTAGGTCATGCCAGTAGGCTACATTAGGTTGTAACTCTCTAGGTCATGCCAGTAGGCTACAGTAGGTTGTATCTCTGTAGGACATGCCAGTAGGCTACAGTATGTTGTATCTCTGTAGGACATGCCAGTAGGTTACAGTAGGTTGTAACTCTCTAGGTCATGCCAGTAGGTCAGTAGGTTGTATCTCTCTAGGTCATGCCAGTAGGTTACAGTAGGTTGTAACTCTCTAGGTCATGCCAGTAGGTTACAGTAGGTTGTATCTCTCTAGGTCATGCCAGTAGGCTACATTAGGTTGTAACTCTCTAGGTCATGCCAGTAGGCTACAGTAGGTTGTATCTCTGTAGGACATGCCAGTAGGCTACAGTATGTTGTATCTCTGTAGGACATGCCAGTAGGTTACAGTAGGTTGTAACTCTCTAGGTCATGCCAGTGGGTCAGTAGGTTGTATCTCTCTAGGTCATGCCAGGAGGTTACAGTAGGTTGTATCTCTCTAGGTCATGCCAGTAGGTTACAGTAGGTTGTAACTCTCTAGGTCATGCCAGTAGGTTACAGTAGGTTGTAACTCTCTAGGTCATGCCAGTAAGTTACAGTAGGTTGTATCTCTCTAGGTCATGCCAGTAGGTTACAGTAGGTTGTAACTCTCTAGGTCATGCCAGTAGTCTACAGTAGGTTGTATCTCTCTAGGACATGCCAGTAGGTTACAGTAGGTTGTAACTCTCTAGGTCATGCCAGTAGGTTACAGTAGGTTGTACCTCTCTAGGTCATGCCAGTAGGTTACAGTAGGTTGTATCTCTCTAGGTCATGCCAGTAGGTTACAGTAGGTTGTAACTCTCTAGGTCATGCCAGTAGGTTACAGTAGGTTGTAACTCTCTAGGTCATGCCAGTAGGTTACAGTAGGTTGTAACTCTCTAGGTCATGCCAGTAGGTTACAGTAGGTTGTATCCAAGTGGAAACAATTATCAACCCAATGTGGAAAGTGTTGAATTTGGTCAACAACAAAATGAATGGCTTATTTGCTACGTGACGTTTACTTGATCCAACAGAAGTTTCGTAATGATTAAGTTGTTACGTGGACACGTGACATACCGACAACTTTGATAAAACACTATAGGAGTTGTCTCCAGATCGCTATGCATATTCATGCTAGTAGCTTAGCATCTCTCTCCATTGAATACAGGCGGTTGACGACAACAACCCTCATAGAATATAAACAATAGATTACAATAATAAGATGTATCCACCAATCCAAAGACAGGATAGGTGGGAGATAGACAACCCACAGTACAGCTTTGTGGACAACGACTCCCCTTGTTAGGACAGAGAGACATCTTGTCAGTATATCCATAATCTTTGGTATAGCCAACCCAACTCTCACATGGCTCTATTGGGGGTCACGGTGTGTAGTAAAACATCACTACATTAAAATCACTACATGCCGTGGCCCCCCAGTCTGCGGTCAGCAGATAGACCCTCCTCAAATATATATGTTAAGTCACTTTTTGGAAACGGAACGGAGAAAACAAGGGGTAGCTTGTTCTCTACGTCGTCTGATTCTAGACATATCAGTCATCATCCCAGGACCCTCCGTTGAAGAGGTATTGACGAGCCAACTCCGAATATCCAAAGTTAAAAACTAATTGAAGGTGGTACTTACTGGTGTTACTCAGATCTCCTGTCTCCTCCTCTTCATCTTTCAATGTGACAGTAATCTCTCCTTCCTTCTTCACTCCAAAAACAGCAACATCCTCTTCTTCCTCTTGTTTAACTGAAACGTCTTTCTCTTCTTCTTTCACTGTAACAGCCTCACCCTCTACTTCTTGTTTTACTGTAACATCCTCCTCTTCCTTCTCCTCTTTCACGACAATGTTCAGCCCCAGAGCTTCTTTCTCCGTCCAGCAGACCTCCTCTTCTTTAACAGGAGGGGAGTAGTTTAGGGAGCTCATGTTCGGGGATGTTAGCTAGCTAGCTATCATTAGCGACTAGGCTAATGCTAACTTAACCAGCCAGCTACTATAGCTGACTAATAAAAAATAACGTAATATTAAATTAAATAGGTTAACAAGTAGATACGACAGAAGTGTGTCTAAAACACAGTAGGTAATATAGACCGAAAAGGCGTATAAATATCTTGAATCGTTCGGCTATGTTGGCTAGCAAGCTACCGAGGTGGTTGACGAGCTGTTTATGAAGAACCGTCCACTAGATTATACGTCACGCTGCAGCATCGCCTGAAAGACGCACATCGCCGTCTGCTGACTGGAGGGAAAGGCAGTTGAGGATCACATTTTATTTTCAGACTAAGATTATTTTACATGGATTTAATTAAATAATACTGTTATATTGAGACATACAAAGACCTGAATGTGTTGATTGATTAGTGAGAATAAAAAATGTTCACTACAGCACATTTAAGACAGTTTCATTAAGTCAAACAACATATAAATAAGTAGCCAGCTACTGTAGGTCTATACTGCTCCTACATGGTGTAACAATACATCATGTAGATGTATATAATGAACAGACTAGGTCTATACTGCTCCTACATGGTGTAACAATACATCATATAGATGTATATAATGAACAGACTAGGTCTATACTGCTGCTACATGGTGTAACAATACATCATGTAGATGTATATAATGAACAGACTAGGTCTATACTGCTGCTACATGGTGTAACAATACATCATGTAGATGTATATAATGAACAGACTAGGTCTATACTGCTCCTACATGGTCTAACAATACATCATGTAGATGTATATAATGAACAGACTAGGTCTATACTGCTCCTACATGGTGTAACAATACATCATGTAGATGTATATAATGAACAGACTAGGTCTATACTGATCCTACATGGTGTAACAATACATCATGTAGATGTATATAATGAACAGACTAGGTCTATACTGCTCCTACATGGTGTAACAATACATCATGTAGATGTATATAATGAACAGACTAGGTCTATACTGCTCCTACATGGTGTAACAATACATCATGTAGATGTATATAATGAACAGACTAGGTCTATACTGCTGCTACATGGTGTAACAATACATCATGTAGATGTATATAATGAACAGACTAGGTCTATACTGCTGCTACATGGTGTAACAATACAGGGCATTCGGAAAGTATTCAGACCCCTTCACTTTTTCCACATTTTGGTACATTACAGCCTTATTCTAAAATGATTAACACTACCGTTCAAAAGGTTGGAGTCACTTAGAAATGTTCTTGTTTTTGAAAGAAAAACACTTTTTTGGTCCATTAAAATAACATCAAATTGATCTGAAATACTGTGTAGACATTGTTAATGTTGTAAATGACTGTTGTAGCTGGAAACAGCTGATTGTTTATGGAATATCTACATAGGCGTACAGAGGCCTATTATCAGCAACCATCACTCCTGTGTTCCAATGCCACGTTGTGTTAGCTAATTCAAGTTTATCATTTTAAAAGGCTAATTGATCATTAGAAACCCCTTTTGCAATTATGTTAGCACAGCTGAAAACTGTTGTGCTGATTTAACAAAGCTTTTGTAAACAGTGTTGTTGCATAAAAATCAGGCAGTAGAACAACAATAATCATCACCCTCTTGACCAATCTTCCCTCCCCTTAACATTGGGTTGATTCAGACCCTGCCAGTGTACCAGGTGGACATTGGGTTGATTCAGACCCTGCCAGTGTACCAGGTGGACATTGGGTTTGATTCAGACCCTGTCAGTGTACCAGGTGGACATTGGGTTTAATTCAGACCCTGCCAGTGTACCAGGTGGACATTGGGTTTGATTCAGACCCTGCCAGTGTACCAGGTGGACATTGGGTTTGATTCAGACCCTGTCAGTGTACCAGGTGGACATTGGGTTTGATTCAGACCCTGTCAGTGTACCAGGTGGACATTGGGTTTGATTTAGAAACGGTCAGTGTACCAGGTGGACATTGGGTTGATTCAGACCCTGCCAGTGTGCCAGGTGGACATTGGGTTTGATTCAGACCCTGTCAGTGTACCAGGTGGACATTGGGTTTGATTCAGACCCTGCCAGTATGCCAGGTGGACATTGGGTTTGATTCAGACCCTGCCAATGTACCAGGTGGACATTGGGTTTGATTCAGACCCTGTCAGTGTACCAGGTGGACATTGGGTTTGATTCAGACCCTGCCAGTATGCCAGGTGGACATTGGGTTTGATTCAGACCCTGCCAGTGTACCAGGTGGACATTGGGTTTGATTCAGACCCTGCCAGTGTACCAGATGGACATTGGGTTTGATTCAGACCCTGCCAGTGTACCAGGTGGACATTGGGTTGATTCAGACCCTGTCAGTGTACCAGGTGGACATTGGGTTGATTCAGACCCTGTCAGTGTACCAGGTGAACATTGGGTTTGATTCAGACCCTGCCAGGTGGACATTGGGTTTGATTCAGACCCTGCCAGTGTACAAGGTTGACATTGGGTTTGATTCAGACCCTGTCAGTCTACCAGGTGGACATTGGGTTTGATTCAGACCCTGTCAGTGTACCAGGTGGACATTGGGTTTGATTCAGACCCTGCCAGCATGGCCAGAAATGTATTCCAAGGTCAGTAACTTATAACCACAGAACCACCCCAGACCTTTCATGCATGACTAAAAACACCTAAGTATTAGATTTACTGCCATGGTCTAGTATGTCACTGCATTAGACACCATTCACAATGCTGGCTGAGGTACGAGTAAAACATGACATATTATTTCCTAACCATTCACAATGCTGGCTGAGGTACGAGTAAAACATGACATATTATTTCCTAACCATTCACAATGCTGGCTGAGGTACGAGTAAATCATGACATATTATTCCCTAACCATTCACAATGCTGGCTGAGGTACGAGTAAAACATGAAATATTATTTCCTAACCATTCACAATGCTGGCTGAGGTACGAGTAAAACATGACATATTATTTCCTAACCATTCACAATGCTGGCTGAGGTACGAGTAAAACATGAAATATTATTTCCTAACCATTCACAATGCTGGCTGAGGTACAAGTAAAACATGACATATTATTTCCTAACCATTCACAATGCTGGCTGAGGTACGAGTAAAACATGACATATTATTTCCTAACCATTCACAATGCTGGCTGAGGTACGAGTAAAACATTACCTATTATTTCCTAACCATTCACAATGCTGGCTGAGGTACGAGTAAAACATGACATATTATTTCCTAACCATTCACAATGCTGGCTGAGGTACGAGTAAAACATGACATATTATTTCCTAACCATTCACAATGCTGGCTGAGGTACGAGTAAAACATTACCTATTATTTCCTAACCATTCACAATGCTGGCTGAGGTACGAGTAAAACATGACATATTATTCCCTAACCATTCACAATGCTGGCTGAGGTACGAGTAAAACATGACATATTATTTCCTAACCATTCACAATGCTGGCTGAGGTACGAGTGAAACATGACATATTATTACCGAACCATTCACAATGCTGGCTGAGGTACGAGTGAAACATGACATATTATTACCGAACCATTCACAATGCTGGCTGAGGTACGAATAAAACATGAAATATTTTTTTCATAATTGTAAAAGAATCCCCACTCCTTAATCAACTAGTCTCTCACTGTTTAACCAGAATAACATGAGTTGTGTCCTTCAAGCTGTTAGACTGTTAGTCCTTAATCAACTAGTCTCTCACTGAGACAGCTTTGATGGCCCAAAAAAAAACAGAAAGTTTCTGCCAGCCAATGTGATAATTCCAGTGCAGTACATGTGTAGAGGGATAATTCCAGTACAGTACATGTGTAGAGGGGTAATTCCAGTACAGTACATGTGTAAAGGGTGTAGAGGGATAATTCCAGTACAGTACATGTGTAAAGGGTGTTGAGGGATAATTCCAGTGCAGTACATGTGTAAAGGGTGTTGAGGGATAATTCCAGTGCAGTACATGTGTAAAGGGTGTAGAGGGATAATTCCAGTGCAGTACATGTGTAAAGGGATAATTCCAGTACAGTACATGTGTAGAGGGATAATTCCAGTGCAGTACATGTGTAGAGGGATAATTCCAGTGCAGTACATGTGTAAAGGGATAATTCCAGTGCAGTACATGTGTAAAGGGATAATTCCAGTGCAGTACATGTGTAGAGGGATAATTCCAGTGCAGTACATGTGTAAAGGGATAATTCCAGTGCAGTACATGTGTAAAGGGATAATTCCAGTGCAGTACATGTGTAAAGGGTGTTGAGGGATAATTCCAGTGCAGTACATGTGTAGAGGGATAATTCCAGTACAGTACATGTGTAGAGGGATAATTCCAGTGCAGTACATGTGTAAAGGGATAATTCCAGTGCAGTACATGTGTAAAGGGTGTTGAGGGATAATTCCAGTGCAGTACATGTGTAAAGGGTGTAGAGGGATAATTCCAGTGCAGTACATGTGTAAAGGGATAATTCCAGTACAGTACATGTGTAGAGGGATAATTCCAGTGCAGTACATGTGTAGAGGGATAATTCCAGTGCAGTACATGTGTAAAGGGATAATTCCAGTGCAGTACATGTGTAAAGGGATAATTCCAGTGCAGTACATGTGTAGAGGGATAATTCCAGTGCAGTACATGTGTAAAGGGATAATTCCAGTGCAGTACATGTGTAAAGGGATAATTCCAGTGCAGTACATGTGTAAAGGGTGTTGAGGGATAATTCCAGTGCAGTACATGTGTAGAGGGATAATTCCAGTGCAGTACATGTGTAAAGGGATAATTCCAGTGCAGTACATGTGTAAAGGGATAATTCCAGTGCAGTACATGTGTAAAGGGATAATTCCAGTGCAGTACATGTGTAAAGGGTGTTGAGGGATAATTCCAGTGCAGTACATGTGTAAAGGGTGTAGAGGGATAATCCCAGTGCAGTACATGTGTAGAGGGATAATTCCAGTACAGTACATGTGTAGAGGGATAATTCCAGTGCAGTACATGTGTAAAGGGATAATTCCAGTGCAGTACATGTGTAAAGGGTGTTGAGGGATAATTCCAGTGCAGTACATGTGTAGAGGGATAATTCCAGTGCAGTACATGTGTAGAGGGATAATTCCATTACAGTACATGTGTAAAGGGTGTAGAGGGATAATTCCAGTGCAGTACATGTGTAGAGGGATAATTCCAGTACAGTACATGTGTAAAGGGTGTTGAGGGATAATTCCAGTACAGTACATGTGTAGAGGGATAATCCCAGTGCAGTACATGTGTAGAGGGATAATTCCAGTGCAGTACATGTGTAAAGGGTGTAGAGGGATAATTCCAGTGCACCGGTTATTGACTGGAGACTTAAAATGCTGAAAACAGGTCACTAGCGGAATGACAACAACATTGCTGCTTGTTAAAGAAGAGATGGAGAGAGAGAGAGAACCATATACATTGCACATGGACCGTAAGAAGTCTTGAATGTATTGAAATGCCTGGGCTCGCAGGGGATGTGTTAATTCATAACCCATAATTTATACCTGTTAATTCATAACCCATCATTTATACCTGTTAATTCATAACCCATCATTTATACCTGTTAATTCATAACCCATAATTTATACCTTTTGCGTGAAAGGGGCGGTTCAAGTCGGCTGGCACGCTACCTTACTCAGCAGGAACTAATGGGGATCCATAATAAACCCCAGGAAGAGTAGCTGTTGCCTTGGCAGGAACTAATGGGAATCCATAATAAATACAAATACTTGTATCAATATATTTTTCTCGCTTTACTCTTGGATTCGAAAATGTCCTTCTGGAAGGTTCTCCCATCTCCACAGAGGAACTCTGGAGCTCTGTCAGAGTGAACATCGGGTTCTTGTTCACCTCCCTGACCAAGGCCCTTCTCCCCCTATTTCTCAGTTTGGCTGGGTGTCCAGCTCTAGGATGAGTCTTGGTGGTTCCAAACTTCTTCCATTTAAGAATGATGGAGGCCTCTGTGTTCTTGGGGACCTTCAATGCCGAAGACATTTTTTGGTATCCTTCCCCAGATCCCCAGATCAGCTCAAACTGAAATGGTCCACCCACACAGACAGCGTGGTGAAGAAGGTGCAGCAGCGCCTCTTCAACCTTAGGAGGCTGAAGAAATTTGGCTTGTTACCAAAAACACTCACAAACTTTTACAGATGCACAATCGAGAGCATCCTGTCGGGCTGTATCACCGCCTGGTACGGCAGCTGCTCCGCCCATAACCGGAAGGCTCTCCAGAGGGTAGTGAGGTCTGCACAACGCATCACCGGGTGCAAACTACCTGCCCTCCAGGACACCTACACCACCCGATGTCACAGGAAGGCCGAAAAGATCATGAAGGACAACAACCACCCGAGCCACTGCCTTTTCACCCCGCTATCATCCAGAAGGCGATGTCAGAACAGGTGCATCAAAGCTGGGACCGAGAGACTGAAAAACAGCTTCTATCTCAAGGACATCAGACTGTTAAACAGCCATCACTAACATTGAGTGGCTGCTGCCAACATACTGACTCAACTCCAGCCACTTTAATAATGGAAAAATTGATGTAATCTATTTATCACTAGCCACTTTATATTATATAATGTTTACTTACCCTACATTACTCATCTCATATGTATATACTGTACGCTATACCATCTACTGCATCTTGCCTATGCCGCTAGAACACACCTCCATCTCCATTAACTACATCACACCTGTCCACTAGAACACACCTCCATCTCCATTAATTACATCAAACCTGTCCAGACCCACTAGAACACACCTCCATCTCCATTAACTACATCACACCTGTCCAGACCCACTAGAACACACCTCCATCTCCATTAACTACATCACACCTGTCCACTAGAACACACCTCCATCTCCATTAACTACATCACACCTGTCCAGACCCACTAGAACACACCTCCATCTCCATTAACTACATCACACCTGTCCAGACCCACTAGAACACACCTCCATCTCCATTAACTACATCACACCTGCCCAGACCCACTAGAACACACCTCCATCTCCATTAACTACATCACACCTGTCCAGACCCACTAGAACACACCTCCATCTCCATTAACTACATCACACCTGTCCAGACCCACTAGAACACACCTCCATCTCCATTAACTACATCACACCTGTCCACTAGAACACACCTCCATCTCCATTAACTACATCACACCTGTCCACTAGAACACACCTCCATCTCCATTAACTACATCACACCTGTCCAGACCCACTAGAACACACCTCCATCTCCATTAACTACATCACACCTGTCCAGACCCTCTAGAACACACCTCCATCTCCATTAACTACATCACACCTGTCTACTAGAACACACCTCCATCTCCATTAACTACATCACACCTGTCCAGACCCACTAGAACACACCTCCATCTCCATTAACTACATCACACCTGCCCAGACCCACTAGAACACACCTCCATCTCCATTAACTACATCACACCTGTCCAGACCCACTAGAACACACCTCCATCTCCATTAACTACAATACACCTGTCCACTAGAACACACCTCCATCTCCATTAACTACATCACACCTGCCCAGACCCACTAGAACACACCTCCATCAACTACATCACACCTGTCCAGACCCACTAGAACACACCTCCATCTCCATTAACTACATCACACCTGTCCACTAGAACACACCTCCATCTCCATTAACTACATCACACCTGTCCACTAGAAGACATCTCCATCTCCATTAACTACATCACACCTGCCCAGACCCACTAGAACACACCTCCATCTCCATTAACTACATCACACCTGCCCAGACCCACTAGAACACACCTCCATCTCCATTAACTACATAACACCTGCCCACTAGAACACACCTCCATCTCCATTAACTACATCACACCTGTCCACTAGAACACACCTCCATCTCCATTAACTACATCACACCTGCCCAGACCCACTAGAACACACCTCCATCTCCATTAACTACATCACACCTTCCCAGACCCACTAGAACACACCTCCATCTCCATTAACTACATCACACCTGCCCAGACCCACTAGAACACACCTCCATCTCCATTAACTACATCACACCTGTCCAGACCCTCTAGAACACACCTCCATCTCCATTAACTACATCACACCTGTCCAGACCCACTAGAACACACCTCCATCTCCATTAACTACATCACACCTGCCCAGACCCACTAGAACACACCTCCATCTCCATTAACTACATCACACCTGTCCAGACCCACTAGAACACACCTCCATCTCCATTAACTACATCACACCTGCCCAGACCCACTAGAACACACCTCCATCTCCATTAACTATATCACACCTGCCCAGACCCACTAGAACACACCTCCATCTCCATGAACTACATCACACCTGCCAGACCCACTAGAACACACCTCCATCTCCATTAACTACATCACACCTTCCCAGACCCACTAGAACACACCTCCATCTCCATTAACTACATCACACCTGCCTAGACCCACTAGAACACACCTCCATCTCCATTAACTACATCACACCTGCCCAGATCCACTAGAACACACCTCCATCTCCATTATCTACATCACACCTGTCCAGACCCACTAGAACACACCTCCATCTCCATTATCTACATCACACCTGCCCAGACCCACTAGAACACACCTCCATCTCCATTAACTACATCACACCTGTCCAGACCCACTAGAACACACCCCATCTCTATTAACTTCATCACACCTGTCCACTAGAACACACCTCCATCTCCATTAACTACATCACACCTGTCCACTGAAACACACCTCCATCTCCATTAACTACATCACACCTGCCCAGACCCACTAGAACACACCTCCATCTCCATTAACTACATCACACCTGCCCAGACCCACTAGAACACACCTCCATCTCCATTAACTACATCACACCTGCCCAGACCCACTAGAACACACCTCCATCAACTACATCACGCCTGCCCAGACCCACTAGAACACACCTCCATCTCCATTAACTACATCACACCTTCCCAGACCCACTAGAACACACCTCCATCTCCATTAACTACATCACACCTTCCCAGACCCACTAGAACACACCTCCATCTCCATTAACTACATCACACCTGCCCAGACCCACTAGTTCACACCTCCATCTCCATTAACTACATCACACCTGTCCACTAGAACACACCTCCATCTCCATTAACTACATCACACCTGTCCAGACCCACTAGAACACACCTCCATCTCCATTAACTACATCACACCTTCCC
The DNA here is from genome assembly GCF_901001165.1 of Salmo trutta. Classification (NCBI taxonomy): domain Eukaryota; kingdom Metazoa; phylum Chordata; class Actinopteri; order Salmoniformes; family Salmonidae; genus Salmo; species Salmo trutta. Next base: position 17,649,615 of record NW_021822911.1, on the reverse strand, counting down.
AGACCCACTAGAACACACCTCCATCTCCATTAACTACATCACACCTTCCCAGACCCACTAGAACACACCTCCATCTCCATTAACTACATCACACCTGCCCAGACCCACTAGAACACACCTCCATCTCCATTAACTACATCACACCTTCCCAGACCCACTAGAACACACCTCCATCTCCATTAACTACATCACACCTTCCCAGACCCACTAGAACACACCTCCATCTCCATTAACTACATCACACCTGCCCAGACCCACTAGAACACACCTCCATCTCCATTAACTACATCACACCTGTCCAGACCCACTAGAACACACCTCCATCTCCATTAACTACATCACACCTGTCCAGACCCACTAGAACACACCTCCATCTCCATTAACTACATCACACCTGTCCAGACCCACTAGAACACACCTCCATCTCCATTAACTACATCACACCTGCCCAGACCCACTAGAACACACCTCCATCTCCATTAACTACATCACACCAGCCCAGACCCACTAGAACACACCTCCATCTCCATTAACTACATCACACCAGCCCAGACCCACTAGAACACACCTCCATCTCCATTAACTACATCACACCTTCCCAGACCCACTAGAACACACCTCCATCTCCATTAACTACATCACACCTGCCCAGACCCACTAGAACACACCCCCATCTCCATTAACTACATCACACCTGCCCAGACCCACTAGAACACACCTCCATCTCCATTAACTACATCACACCTGTCCACTAGAACACACCTCCATCTCCATTAACTACATCACACCTGTCCAGACCCACTAGAACACACCTCCATCTCCATTAACTACATCACACCTTCCCAGACCCACTAGAACACACCTCCATCTCCATTAACTACATCACACCTTCCCAGACCCACTAGAACACACCTCCATCTCCATTAACTACATCACACCTGCCCAGACCCACTAGAACACACCTCCATCTCCATTAACTACATCACACCTTCCCAGACCCACTAGAACACACCTCCATCTCCATTAACTACATCACACCTTCCCAGACCCACTAGAACACACCTCCATCTCCATTAACTACATCACACCTGCCCAGACCCACTAGAACACACCTCCATCTCCATTAACTACATCACACCTGTCCAGACCCACTAGAACACACCTCCATCTCCATTAACTACATCACACCTGTCCAGACCCACTAGAACACACCTCCATCTCCATTAACGACATCACACCTGTCCAGACCCACTAGAACACACCTCCATCTCCATTAACTACATCACACCTGCCCAGACCCACTAGAACACACCTCCATCTCCATTAACTACATCACACCAGCCCAGACCCACTAGAACACACCTCCATCTCCATTAACTACATCACACCAGCCCAGACCCACTAGAACACACCTCCATCTCCATTAACTACATCACACCTTCCCAGACCCACTAGAACACACCTCCATCTCCATTAACTACATCACACCTGCCCAGACCCACTAGAACACACCCCCATCTCCATTAACTACATCACACCTGCCCAGACCCACTAGAACACACCTCCATCTCCATTAACTACATCACACCTGTCCACTAGAACACACCTCCATCTCCATTAACTACATCACACCTGCCCAGACTCACTAGAACACACCTCTATCTCCATTAACTACATCACACCTGTCCACTAGAACACACCTCCATCTCCATTAACTACATCACACCTGTCCACTAGAACACATCTCCATCTCCATTAACTACATCACACCTGCCCAGACCCACTAGAACACACCTCCATCTCCATTAACTACATCACACCTGCCCAGACCCACTAGAACACACCTCCATCTCCATTAACTACATAACACCTGCCCACTAGAACACACCTCCATCTCCATTAACTACATCACACCTGTCCACTAGAACACACCTCCATCTCCATTAACTACATCACACCTGCCCAGACCCACTAGAACACACCTCCATCTCCATTAACTACATCACACCTTCCCAGACCCACTAGAACACACCTCCATCTCCATTAACTACATCACACCTGCCCAGACCCACTAGAACACACCTCCATCTCCATTAACTACATCACACCTGTCCAGACCCTCTAGAACACACCTCCATCTCCATTAACTACATCACACCTGTCCAGACCCACTAGAACACACCTCCATCTCCATTAACTACATCACACCTGCCCAGACCCACTAGAACACACCTCCATCTCCATTAACTACATCACACCTGTCCAGACCCACTAGAACACACCTCCATCTCCATTAACTACATCACACCTGCCCAGACCCACTAGAACACACCTCCATCTCCATTAACTACATCACACCTGCCCAGACCCACTAGAACACACCTCCATCTCCATGAACTACATCACACCTGCCAGACCCACTAGAACACACCTCCATCTCCATTAACTACATCACACCTTCCCAGACCCACTAGAACACACCTCCATCTCCATTAACTACATCACACCTGCCTAGACCCACTAGAACACACCTCCATCTCCATTAACTACATCACACCTGCCCAGATCCACTAGAACACACCTCCATCTCCATTATCTACATCACACCTGTCCAGACCCACTAGAACACACCTCCATCTCCATTATCTACATCACACCTGCCCAGACCCACTAGAACACACCTCCATCTCCATTAACTACATCACACCTGTCCAGACCCACTAGAACACACCCCATCTCTATTAACTTCATCACACCTGTCCACTAGAACACACCTCCATCTCCATTAACTACATCACACCTGTCCACTGAAACACACCTCCATCTCCATTAACTACATCACACCTGCCCAAACCCACTAGAACACACCTCCATCTCCATTAACTACATCACACCTGCCCAGACCCACTAGAACACACCTCCATCTCCATTAACTACATCACACCTGCCCAGACCCACTAGAACACACCTCCATCAACTACATCACGCCTGCCCAGACCCACTAGAACACACCTCCATCTCCATTAACTACATCACACCTTCCCAGACCCACTAGAACACACCTCCATCTCCATTAACTACATCACACCTTCCCAGACCCACTAGAACACACCTCCATCTCCATTAACTACATCACACCTGCCCAGACCCACTAGTTCACACCTCCATCTCCATTAACTACATCACACCTGTCCACTAGAACACACCTCCATCTCCATTAACTACATCACACCTGTCCAGACCCACTAGAACACACCTCCATCTCCATTAACTACATCACACCTTCCCAGACCCACTAGAACACACCTCCATCTCCATTAACTACATCACACCTTCCCAGACCCACTAGAACACACCTCCATCTCCATTAACTACATCACACCTGCCCAGACCCACTAGAACACACCTCCATCTCCATTAACTACATCACACCTTCCCAGACCCACTAGAACACACCTCCATCTCCATTAACTACATCACACCTTCCCAGACCCACTAGAACACACCTCCATCTCCATTAACTACATCACACCTGCCCAGAACCACTAGAACACACCTCCATCTCCATTAACTACATCACACCTGTCCAGACCCACTAGAACACACCTCCATCTCCATTAACTACATCACACCTGTCCAGACCCACTAGAACACACCTCCATCTCCATTAACTACATCACACCTGTCCAGACCCACTAGAACACACCTCCATCTCCATTAACTACATCACACCTGCCCAGACCCACTAGAACACACCTCCATCTCCATTAACTACATCACACCAGCCCAGACCCACTAGAACACACCTCCATCTCCATTAACTACATCACACCAGCCCAGACCCACTAGAACACACCTCCATCTCCATTAACTACATCACACCTTCCCAGACCCACTAGAACACACCTCCATCTCCATTAACTACATCACACCTGCCCAGACCCACTAGAACACACCCCCATCTCCATTAACTACATCACACCTGCCCAGACCCACTAGAACACACCTCCATCTCCATTAACTACATCACACCTGTCCACTAGAACACACCTCCATCTCCATTAACTACATCACACCTGCCCAGACTCACTAGAACACACCTCTATCTCCATTAACTACATCACACCTGTCCAGACCCACTAGAACACACCCCCATCTCCATTAACTACATCACACCTGCCCAGACTCACTAGAACACACCTCTATCTCCATTAACTACATCACACCTGCCCAGACCCACTAGAACACACCTCCATCTCCATTAACTACATCACACCTGCCCACTAGAACACACCTCCATCTCCATTAACTACATCACACCTGTCCAGACCCACTAGAACACACCTCCATCTCTATTAACTACATCACACCTGCCCAGACCCACTAGAACACACCTCCATCTCCATTAACTACATCACACCTGTCCAGACCCACTAGAACACACCTCCATCTCTATTAACTACATCACACCTGTCCACTAGAACACACCTCCATCTCCATTAACTACATCACCCCTGTCCAGACCCACTAGAACACACCTCCATCTCCATTAACTACATCACACCTGTCCAGACCCACTAGAACACACCTCCATCTCTATTAACTACATCACACCTGTCCAGACCCACTAGAACACACCTCCATCTCTATTAACTACATCACACCTGCCCAGACTCACTAGAACACACCTCCATCTCCATTAACTACATCACACCAGCCCAGACCCACTAGAACACACCTCCATCTCCATTAACTACATCACACCTGCCCAGACCCACTAGAACACACCTCCATCTCCATTAACTACATCACACCTGTCCAGACCCACTAGAACACACCTCCATCTCCATTAACTACATCACACCTGTCCAGACCCACTAGAACACACCTCCATCTCCATTAACTACATCACACCTACCCAGACCCACTAGAACACACCTCCATCTCCATTAACTACATCACACCTGCCCACTAGAACACACCTCCATCTCCATTAACTACATCACACCTGCCCAGACTCACTAGAACACACCTCCATCTCCATTAACTACATCACACCTGCCCAGACCCACTAGAACACACCTCCATCTCCATTAACTACATCACACCTGCCCAGACCCACTAGAACACACCCCCATCTCCATTAACTACATCACACCTGTCCACTAGAACACACCTCCATCTCCATTAACTACATCACACCTGCCCAGACCCAGTAGAACACACCTCCATCTCCAGCGCATCACTCTCCGCCACATGGCCTCAAACTGCACCATTTCATTTCTCTCTGTCGCCCAGAACTTTACATTTTTAGATAATAAAGTGGTTTACCTTTCTATTGCGTTAACAACAGAAGATTGGTTGACAGTTTTTAAGTACAGTACTTAAGATGATTGACGAGAAAACCATCGAGTATCTCACTGCACCCTCATATGTCATGTCTTGAAATATGCAGACAGACGGATTAAAAGTAAGTTTAAATTATAATCCTGTACTTCTGACAGCCAACTTTCTAACTCCTCCCATAACTTTATGACGTCATAACATTTCCAGAAGGATTATTGAGTCATTGTTAGTTTTACACTGAAGACATGACTCTGCTGTTGTGCTGTAGAATTAGGGGATTTTGTCTCTTGTATAATAAGGGACTATCATCTGTCCCAACATCACAGGCCACAGACTTTGATACAGTTAAAGACTTCCAAAAGTTTTTCCGCAGTTTAGGATCAACTAAGTTAAAAAAAAGGGGTTTCTCCTTGTGCACCTGCCAATGTAAATCCATTGAATGAGACAAGTTACCAGACAGGACATATTGCTAATGCTCTTCCCATTGATAACCTAAATGACAATTATCTTGTGGGCGGTGGTGGTGATGACGGCCTATTCGATGTCCATCGGGATTCCCCCAAAAAAGAAGATGCTCTGGATTGATCACTGGAGTCAGATGTGAAGGAGGAGGTTGATCATCAGGAGTCAGATGTGAAGAAGGAGATTGATCATCAGGAGTCAGATGTGAAGGAGGAGGTGGATCATCAGGAGTCAGATGTGAAGGAGGAGGTGGATCATCAGGAGTCAGATGTGAAGGAGGAGGTTGATCATCAGGAGTCAAATGTGAAGGAGGAGGTTGATCATCAGAAGTCAGATGTGAAGGAGGAGGTTGATCACCAGGAGTCAGATGTGAAGGAGGAGGTTGATCATCAGGAGTCAGATGTGAAGGAGGAGGTTGATAACCAGGAGTCAGATGTGGAGGAGGAGGTTGATCATCAGGAGTCAGATGTGAAGAAGGAGGTTGATCATCAGGAGTCAGATGTGAAGGAGGAGGTTGATCATCAGGAGTCAGATGTGAAGGAGGAGGTTGATCATCAGGAGTCAGATGTGAAGGAGGAGGTTGATCATCAGTGAAACTCTAGGATTGTGGCTGGGCTGGCGTTTACACTTCCCGCTTGGTCATATATTTTGATACATTGAATGTTGATAACCTATGTTATATATTTGTACCTCCTGTTTCAGGAAGTGATGTCACTAGGTACTGCCCCTATATATACAGTGCAATTGGAAAGTATTCAGACCCCTTCCCGTTTTCTACAATTTGTTACGTTATTCTAAAATGAATTAAATCAATATTTTACCCTCACTCTACACACAATACCCCATAATGACATCACAATACCCCAGAATGACATCACAATACCCCATAGTGACAAAGCAAAAACAGGTTTTTATAAATGTTTCAAATGTAACAAAAACAACAACTGAAATATCACATTTACATACAGTACCAGTCAAAAGTTTATACACATCTACTCATTCAATGTTTTTTCTTTATTTTGACTATTTTCTACATTGTAGAATAACATTGAAGACATCAAAACTATGAAATAACACATGGAATCATATAGTAACCAAAAAAGGTGTCACGTCCTGACCAGCAGGTGGAGTAGGTGTATAGTTTTGGTCAGGGCGTGGCAGAGGAAGTTGTGTTTTCTATGTTCTGTCTAGGTTGGGTGTTTCTATGTAGAGTTAATTGGGGTGGACTTCCAATTGAAGGCAGCTGTGTGGTGTTGCCTTTGATTGGAAGTCCTATATTAGTTGGGTGTGTTTGTCTGTGTGTTTGTGGGGAATTGTTTTTGCACTGCGTTAGTATAGCCTGCAAAACTGTTGGTGTCGTGAGTATCGTTTATTCTGTGGATGCTTTACTCTTGTTTTTGTGAATTAAAAGAATGAGTATCCACAACTCTGCTGCATTTTGGTCTTCCCTGCAACACCACGACATTATTTGTGACAAAAGGGTTAAACAAATCAAAATACATTTTATATTTGAGATATTTTAAAACAGTCACTCCTTGCCTTGATGACAGCTTTGCACACTCTTGGCATTCTCTCAACCAGTTTCATGAGGTAGTCACCTGGAATTAATTTCAGTTAACAGGTGTGCCTAGTGAAATGTTAATTTGAGGAATTTCTTTCCTTCTTAATGCGTTTGAGCCAATCAGTTGTGTTGTGACAAGGTATGGGTGGCTCTCATGAGGATTGCCACAGGAAATGAAGACCCAGAGTTACCTCTGCTGCAGAAGATATGTTCCTTAGAGTTAACTGCACCTCAGATTGCAGCCCAAATATATGCTTCACAGAGTTCAAGTAACAGACACACAACATCAACTGTTCAGAGGAGACTGTGTGAATCAGGCCTTCATGGTCGAATTGCTGCAAAGAAACCACTACTAAAGGACACCAATAATAAGAAGAGACTTTCCTGGGCCAAGAAACACAAGAAATAGACATTAGACCAGGGAAATTTGTCCTTTGGTCTGTGAGTCCAAATTTGAGATCTTTGATTCTAACCGCCGTGTCTTTGTGAGATGCAGAGTATGTGAACGGATGATCTCCGCGTGTGCGGTTCCCACCGTGAAACATGGAGGAGATGTGATGGTGTGGGGGTGCTTTGCTGGTGACACGGTCTGTGATTTAGTCAGAGACTGCGTGAATCAGGCCTTCATGGTTGAATTGCTGCATGCAAAAACACTGTTTACAAATAATGTGCTTTTCTTTAAAAAAAAAAAGGACCTTTCTAAGTGTCCCCAAACTTTTGAACGGTAGTGGTGTATTGTTACACCATGTAGGATCAGTATAGACCTAGTCTGTTCATTATATACATCTACATGATGTATTGTTACACCATGTAGGAGCAGTATAGACCTAGACTGTTCATTATATACATCTGCATGATGTATTGTTACACCATGTAGGAGCAGTATAGACCTAGACTGTTCATTATATACATCTACATGATGTATTTCATACAGTAATTTTTGCTAATCTTTATCAAGGGTATCAATAACTAGGTGCTTATTTTGATATCTAGTTATTTGACTGAATCAGAAATACAGATGTAGATGTAGAGTTTGTTTTAAATTCTCACAAAAAAACTGAACTAATCAAACAACACTTGTTGCTCTTTATACGTGTTGATATAATATTCATATTTAATGGAGAGGAAAAAAACGTTTCCCTAAACTGCTTTATAATATTATAATTCAATGAAGAAGAAAAATAGTTTTCCCTCCTCAACTGCGTTTCCTCCCTCCAGACAGCAGATGGCGATATGTGTCTTTCAGGCGATGTTTCTAGTGTGACGTATAATCTAGTGGACGGAACTCTTCTTCAACAACTGCAGCCACCTCGGTAGCTCGCTAGCCAACAAAGTCGGAACATTCAAGTTCTTTAGACAATTTCGTGGTTTATTTACCACTTTGCTTTAAACATACTTATGTGGAAACAACTAGCTACCCCATTTAATTTAATATTTACGTTGTAAGTCAACTAGCTGGCTGGTTAAGTTAGCACTAGTCTAGTCGCTAATGCTAACTAGCTATTATCCCCGACCATGAGTTCACTAAGCTACTCTCCTCCTGTTAAAGAAGAGGAGGCCTGCTGGACGGAGAAAGAAGCTCTGGTGAAAGAGGAGGAGGAAGAGGAGGCTGTTGCAATACAAAAACAAGTAGAGGGTGAGGCTGTTACAGTGAAAGAAGAAGAGAAAGACGTTTCAGTGAAAGAAGAGGAGGAAGATGCAGTCTTTGGAGTGGAGGATGAAGTGAAAGAAGATGAAGACGTTTTTGGAATGAAGGATGAAGAGGGGGAGATTACTGTCACATTAGAGGAGGACGAAGAAGAGAAGACTGGAGAACTGATTAACACCAGTAAATACAGTGAGTACTATCTTATAAAACAGGGATATTGATCTGATTAACACCAGTAAATACAGTGAGTACTATCTTTTAAAACAGGGACATTGATCTGATTTACACCAGTAAATACAGTGAGTACTATCTAATAAAACAGGGACATTGATCTGATTAACACCAGTAAATACAGTGAGTACTATCTTATAAAACAGGGACATTGATCTGATTAACACCAGTAAATACAGTGAGTACTATCTAATAAAACAGGGACATTGATCTGATTAACACCAGTAAATACAGTGAGTACTATCTAATAAAACAGGGACATTGATCTGATTAACACCAGTAAATACAGTGAGTACTATCTAATAAAACAGGGACATTGATCTGATTAACACCAGTAAATACAGTGAGTACTATCTAATAAAACAGGGACATTGATCTGATTAACACCAGTAAATACAGTGAGTACTATCTAATAAAACAGGGACATTGATCTGATTAGCACCAGTAAATACAGTGAGTACTATCTTATAAAACAGGGACATTGATCTGATTAACACCAGTAAATACAGTGAGTACTATCTAATAAAACAGGGACATTGATCTGATTAACACCAGTAAATACAGTGAGTACTATCTTATAAAACAGGGACATTGATCTGATTAACACCAGTAAATACAGTGAGTACTATCTAATAAAACAGGGACATTGATCTGATTAACACCAGTAAATACAGTGAGTACTATCTAATAAAACAGGGACATTGATCTGATTAACACCAGTAAATACAGTGAGTACTATGTTATAAAACAGGAACATTGATCTGATTAACACCAGTAAATACAGTGAATACTATCTAATAAAACAGGGACATTGATCTGATTAACACCAGTAAATACAGTGAGTACTATCTTATAAAACAGGGACATTGATCTGATTAACACCAGTAAATACAGTGAGTACTATCTAATAAAACAGGGACATTGATCTGATTAACACCAGTAAATACAGTGAGTACTATCTAATAAAACAGGGACATTGATCTGATTAACACCAGTAAATACAGTGAGTACTATCTTATAAAACAGGGACATTGATCTGATTAACACCAGTAAATACAGTGAGTACTATCTTATAAAACAGGGACACAAACCATTTTCAAGTCTTGCCATAGACTTTCAAGACGATTTAAGTCCAAACTGTAACTAGGCCACTCAGGAACATTCAATGTCATCTTGGTAAGCTCCTCCAGTGTAGATTTGGCCTTGTGGTTTAGGTTATTGTCATTTTAGGACGGTTTTCTGTATTCAGATCTTTGAAATGCTCTCTACCTACGTAACATTTAGTGTCTCCTTATGTTACACTGGGAAAACAGTTTTCATGGGCACAGAAATCCTAAATCATTTCAGAGTTTGCAAATCCAATGGTTCTAACCGAGAGTCACCTTAACTTTATTGACGACACCCAAATGGATACTGTCATTAACACAGTTCTTCAATAATTACACATAATTCTTAATACTGTAGCTGTTTAGTTACAGTCACATGTTCAACTATCATCAGCTGATCCAGGAAATCATTTTCTGAATGACAGTCACATGACAAACATCACGACATGCAACAACAACCAAAGTGCTTCTTCATTCATTACTCTGGTAAAGACAGTTATGCTGTGCTCCACATTGGATCCAACATCACTAACAAATTGATGTTTATAAAGTGTTATTGTCTGCTTGATTTACAGTAGGGTCTCATTAGTCTGTCTGGACACAGAGATACTTAGCTCATAATGTGTAGAGAACTGTTCCTTGATGGATAGGCTATTGTACAATACACAGAGATATTTTCCTTTTTTTAAGGCCATTTAGAATGACAACCCATTACAGAGTAGCCTAGTGGGATTATTCACAAAATTATCTGGTGATCAGGTTATGAAATGTCATGACAAATACATTTTAGTTTCCATGTTTCACCTGAAATATTTAATGATTTATAGTCCTAGGTCTATATTATTGTTAGGTGAAGTTATGGGTCCTACAGTAGGTCTATGTTGTTGTTAGGTGAAGTTATGGGTCCTACAGTAGGTCTATGTTATTGTTAGGTGAAGTTATGGGTCCTACAGTAGGTCTATGTTATTGTTAGGTGACGTTATGGGCCAATTTGGGTACATTTATTTTACAAACGCTCATTGACAGACTGGTAGCAAAGCTAGTCAAGGAGCATTTTACTGGTTGAAGTGTTTTTTTTTTAAAGTATAAAGCAGTTGATTTGCGACAACACATATTATATTAAGCAGGACATTCAAATGAGCCTAACAATTATAATCCAAAGTAGTGTGAAATATACTCATAAGCAACCTGGAAATGGAGGCTGTTTTTGCTGGCAGCCTGTAAGTTTCCCCACTGTGGTGAATTAGTGAATAGACAACAGAGCTTCATGTTTCCTTGAGTAGCACTCCTGATCTTTCTTTGTAATATTCAGAATACCTTGTGAAAAACCAAAATCTTTGCTCACCATTTTTGCTCCATGCAGATATACTACATCCATAACTAGTGGTTTCCTCATTACCAGATATACTACATCCATAACTAGTGGTTTCCTCATTACCAGATATACTACATCCATAACTAGTGGTTTCCTCATTACCAGATATACTACATCCATAACTAGTGGTTTCCTCATTACCAGATATACTACATCCATAACTAGTGGTTTCCTCATTACCAGATATACTACATCCATAACTAGTGGTTTCCTCATTACCAGATATACTACATCCATAACTAGTGGTTTCCTCATTACCAGATATACTACATCCATAACTAGTGGTTTCCTCATTACCAGATATACTACATCCATAACTAGTGGTTTCCTCATTACCAGATATACTACATCCATAACTAGTGGTTTCCTCATTACCAGATATACTACATCCATAACTAGTGGTTTCCTCATTACCAGATATACTACATCCATAACTAGTGGTTTCCTCATCACCAGATATACTACATCCATAACTAGTGGTTTCCTCATTACCAGATATACTACATCCATAACTAGTGGTTTCCTCATTATCAGATATACTACATCCATAACTAGTGGTTTCCTCATTACCAGATATACTACATCCATAACTAGTGGTTTCCTCATTACCAGATATACTACATCCATAACTAGCGGTTTCCTCATTAGCAGGGAGGAGTTTCTGCAATCAAATTGTGTGCGCATTGCCCTCGTGCCGCAATTTTAGCAAACACAGAAAGGGGCCTTTATTGGAGAGCGAAAGTCGTCTGGCACACTGCTTAGAGTTTCAACAACTTTAATAATTTATTTCTAGCCTACAATCATCGATGTTACTACTAATGTGAAAACAAGACTAAATATGACTATTCTTGCTCATTTTAAGACAGTTGTCAAATAATTTTAACATTCATTACAGACGTCAATTGTTGTACAACATCATGGCTACGCTGTTGGCATCATCCTTTTACAGTGGATTCTGCTGTTGTGGGCCTTTAACCATCTGTCTGACTTTGTTGTTCACACAGGAGAGATACGGGACAGTCGTGGATCCTCTGGGGAGCCTCAACAACATCATGATGCTGACGAGGAAGAGAAGAGTCTCTCCAGATCAGAACACCTCAATAAACACCAGCAGAGACCCACAGGGAAGATAACTCACTGCTGCTCTGACTGTGGGAAGAGATTCACCTCCCCATCAGGCATTAAAATTCATCAGAGAATCCACACAGGAGAGAAACCTTATAGCTGTCATCAATGTGGGAAGAGTTTTACCACATCTGGCCATCTGACTCAACACCAGAGAACACACACAGGAGAGAAACCTTATAGCTGTATTCAATGTGGGAAGAGTTTTGGTCAATCTGGAGCTCTGACAGTGCACCAGAGAACACACACAGGAGAGAAATCTTATATCTGTGATTTTTGTGGGAAGAGTTTTGTTCGATCTGCCCATCTGACATTACACCAGAGAACACACACGGGAGAGAAACCTTATATCTGTGATCAATGTGGGAAGAGTTTTGGTCAATCTGGAGATCTGACAGTGCACCAGAGAACACACACAGGAGAGAAACCTTATAGCTGTGATCAATGTGGGAAGAGATTTACTACATCGAGCAATCTGACTCTACACCAGAGAACACACACAGGAGAGAAACCTTATAGCTGTGGTCAATGTGGGAAGAGTCATGTTTCATCTAGCAATCTGACTCTACACCGGAGAACACACACAGGAGAGAAACCTTATAGCTGTGTTCAATGTGGGAAGAGTTTTAGTCAATCTAGCAGTCTGACTGTACACAAGAGAACACACACAGGAGAGAAACCTCTTAGTTGTGACCAGAGATAATCTGATAAAAGATCTCTGATCAAATATCAGAAAATACATGGAGTTGTTTCATGATATTAATGTCACAATGTAGAATGTTTTAACATTGTAGTAGGAGTATTTTAATGATGTCACAATGTAGAACCCTAAACGTTTGTCCCCTGTTCTATTGATTTCAACATGATATGGATATTAGCCTCAGGGGGAAAATCCAGGCTCTGAAATGGAAGAGTTACTATTTATGAGATTTAACAAAAAGTGACTAACAAAAAAAGAGTTGTGTTACACTTACCATGTTGGTGACCCACTTGAATCAAAATGCAACACTTCAAAATGTAGCTAGCTGTTTTCTACAAATTGTCCTTTAACCAGTGATGTACACATTATTCCCAGATTCCGGGTGGTTTTTGAGCTGTTAGTTTTAACAGGACGTGCAACCTCATCTCCCTCCTCTTGCACAATTGATTTCAACATGATATCGATGAGTGATGACAAATAAGTGTTGTGTTCCTTTGTTTAGCGACCCCTACATTTAAATGCATCACTCCAAATTGTAGCTGACTGTCTTCTGCAGGTTGTCCTCTAACCAGAGAGGTAAACGATATCTCCCATTTCCATGTGTTTTTTTTTTGTTGTGTTAGTTTCAACAGCACGTACAGCCTGATTTCCCCCCTAATCGATATCAGTGATTTATTGCTACTTGTCAAAACAACAGCGTTTCTGGTGCTTGTGCAGTTTATAAGGTGCTTGTTTTAAAAATACAAGTAATATGATTATTGTGGCAGATGTTTGTGTATATTGCACATGTTATGTTTAGGTTTTCAATTTATCCCAAACTGTTTCTGCATATTGGTGATTGATTTGGACACGTTAAAACTGTTTTGACATTGGGGCTATCCCATCTAGCAAAATGTCATTGAAAAGAATACTATGCCCGACGGCCAATAATCAATTTGTCTATAATCAACTTTATTAACAATCCTACATCACTCCAGTATTTCTTTACAACATCAAATGCTAATTGTCTTTATTCCACTACTGAAGAAGCATGACTCAAATCACCTCATATTTCAAACATTCAGCCTGACAAAAGATACGTGTTTTATTATTTCATGCCTCACCATTAAGTTAATTATTGCCAAGGACAACTTGGTTTCTGATTGTCTCAGATGTGGGCAGTCAAAAATATGTGTTTTCCGATCCAACAACATGCCTATCGAGATATTGCAGGAGTTTGCTCTTGAAATCAGACATCACTAATACAATTTGATTTGATTTTTGTTTGGGCTCGTTCCAAGGGAACGAGAGTTCTAGAAGCTAGTGAGTTTTAGGAAGACGAGAGTTCTAGAAGCTAGTGAGTTTTAGGAAGACGAGAGTTCTAGAAGCTAGTGGGATTTAGGAAGAGGAGTAGTAAAAACTAGAATAGAAACTAGAATCTGTGTTTACTAGTTAAGACCATTTATGATATAGTATAAGATAGTAAGGTGTAATTTTTTAAACCTGTAATTATTTTAAACCTGGACCCCATTTTAGAAGTATTGAAAGACGTAAATGTATGAGTTACATTATCCTAGGAACTAACCATCACATAGAAATGTGAAAATATTCCTGCAAGTTAAAATATTGTTGATAAACAACTAATTGATTAGGTATGTTTGAGAATAGCATTGTGTGACTGTGATATGAGAGTTGTGTGACTGTGATATGAGAGTTGTGTGACTGTGATATGAGAGTTGTGTGACTGTGATATGAGAGTTGTGTGACTGTGGTATGAGAGTTGTGTGACTGTGGTATGAGAGTTGTGACTGTGATATGAGAGTTGTGTGACTGTGATATGAGAGTTGTGTGACAGTGGAAATGAGTCTTAATCTGACGTCTGGATAGTAACATAGAAATATGCTGAATCAGATGATTGAAATGTGGATAATAAATAATGATATTTTAGAAAGCAGCAGAAGGTCTATAGTTCCTGGGAGGCTTGATTTTGCCGTGGTCTCTGGGAGGTTAGAGAACCGTTGACGATCCGGTCATTGTCCGGGAAACAAAAGTTAATTTTTTTGGTTCCGCTGGGAGTATGTTTGGAGAGCTGCTTCGTAGCTGTGGAGAGTCATTGAAAAAGCAAATGGAATGGTTGTTGTGACTACCTGAGAATTTCTTACGTTTTATATGGATTCTGTGAATATATGAAAATATGATGAATTGTATGTGTGTATAATGATTAGTAGAGATTTGATGAAGTAATACTGGGAATATAATTAGATACAATTTAAACAACCCATATGTAGACGAACATAGGCTTTGAGTTGGTATCTTTAATGGATCATTTGATAATGATGAGGTTTAAGCGTTATTAAACTGTCTACAAAGTCTGGCCAATTGTCTCAGAAACTGATGGGAGTGTGTCCACTTTAGGTTAAGTTACCCTAACGATGAAACTATAAAACGTCCAGGTACTACGATTGAAATAAAACAATTGTTTGGGGGGGGGGGGGGTAGATGAGATGAGGAGCAGGACAGGTCACCGTCCTTAGTTAGTTAGTTAGTTAACGAAGCTAACGTTAGCTAGTTCATTATCACAAAAGTGAGAACTGCTCTAGATTAGAAACTTACGTTAATGAGTGTATAGCCATGTTGGCTTTATGGAAACGATATACAATATATGGGAATGAATATAGTTGAGGGAATAATCCAAACCTAGTTGTGCCTAGTTAGGACATAACGTTAGCTAGCTAGCTAACGGTACTGTACTGTACTGTAGCTCATACAACGCCGACGGTCAAACCCGGCTTTCTAATATTTACGTTCATTAACTATAGTAACGTTATGGAAGATATTCACAGAAAACCATCATTGTCTTCGTCATTCATTATTTGTATGTTATATTATTATAATAAATTATTTCGAGACATATTCTGAGCCAAACATCAACCCAACTTAACCTTTTTAACTGTTGTCGCATCCAAACTTGTCACCATCGTTTTCAGTTCTAATTGCGAAGTTCCCGGAAGAAGTCCAGCAACAACGGAGGTTCCTCGATGAACCCACCTTTTCAACAAGTTCTTTGAAGAACCTTTTGGGGCTGTTTTTCATTGACCAAGAACCCTACGGTTCTTAGGGGATCTGAGAACAACTCCAGTTGAACCCTTCATTTTTAGAGTGTAGTCGGCTCTATTTACTCTCAGATTCAAACATGATGATTAGCATCAACGATCAAGTCAGCTGCTGCTGCTCCAATACAGTATGAGGTGAGACGGTGAACTGATGTTGAACTGGGCAGTCAGCTGCTGCTGCTCCAATACAGTATGAGGTGAGACGGTGAACTGATGTTGAACCGGGCAGTCAGCTGCTGCTGCTCCAATACAGTATGAGGTGAGACGGTGAACTGATGTTGAACTGGGCAGTCAGCTGCTGCTGCTCCAATACAGTATGAGGTGAGACAGTGAACTGATGTTGAACCGGGCAGTCACTGTGGCCCTTCTCCTCCCCACCTCACGGCTGTCCTGTTGACTTTTTCCAGACTGTGGCCCTTCTCCTCCCCACCTCACAGCTGTCCTGTTGACTTGTTCCAGACTGTGGCCCTTCTCCTCCCCACCTCACGGCTGTCCTGTTGACTTGTTCCAGACTGTGGCCCTTCTCCTCCCCACCTCACGGCTGTCCTGTTGACTTGTTCCAGACCGTGGCCCTTCTCCATAGGATCCCTGACGTCTAACAATAACACATTCTGACAGAATGTAAACGTTCTACATCCCCTTCTCTCAAACAGTGACATGAATAAGGATATTTAATATTTTCAAGTTCAGAAGTCAGAACCCATCACCTGCTATGTAAAAGAGACAGAAGAATGCACAATGGTCAATGCTATCTGGGATCCTTGGGACATCCCTACCCTAACCCCTAACCTTAACCCCTACCTTAACCATTTTAAATGTCAACTTCAATGGGCTAGGGACGTCCCAAGAATGTATCTCTACCTGAAATTACATGATCTAAGTGATTGATAGTTGGTATTCAGCAGTCATAAAGCCTTATTTACTTTAATGAACTACTAAAATAGTGATTTTGTCACAACAGCTCCAAACTTTATTGACTGACTGATCCATCCATCCCTCCTCAGCCTTCCTCTCCTCTGAAGACCCAGTGAGGGTGGAGCTCAGTCAGAGAGCTGTTGAGGGACTGGTTAGGAAGAACATTTCTACAGCCAGAGAGGTGAGAGGTCACACATGGTTTAGATGGTAAATATTTATGTCCCCTTAGTGGTTCATCACGTCAGCTAAAGGGAATATGTTCATTTACATTAGTGCAAATTGTCCACTGATATTGGTGTAATTTCTCACCCCTTTTGGCTGTATGAAAGTTAATTTCCCCTCATGCACACACATTTGTTCTTTGATATTATGAAGGTCATTTGTGTGTAATGTACTTTTCCCCACTCATTCACCCCATCTCTTTACATTGCTTATTTATATTCAGTGGCCTGACTGCATCCAGACTGTCAAAGGCCCATCCTGGTAGATCTGAACCTAATTCAGATTGGAGTGATCAGATGACAGAAGTCACATTTAGGTGCCAGGTGTAACTGAGGCCATAGATGCTCCATATCCATTACTTTGAGTGTTTTTATATAATATGACTAAATGTGTTTCTGTGTTGCAGGGACAGTCAAGAAATGGAACAGCAAGGCCACAGAACATGACATAAGCAGAGCTGTGGGAGACCACCTCAAGCCCCTGGTAGAGCCGGGGGTGGTGTTTACCACTCCACCATGCCTTCAGCAGGCTGGAAAAGTGGGATCGATCTGTTTGATCCATTTGTTTGTTTCTGTTTTCAGTAGTTGAATCCTTTGACATGGGATTGATACTGATTTTCATACTACCAGCGACCAAGAGTCTGTTGATTGGTCGGTCATAGGGTTCATTAGTTTTGCAATAGGATCAAATCAAGCTTTATTTATACAGCACATTTCAGACATGGATGCAACACAATGGCTTCACAGGAAAAAACAATGAAAATAAACAGAAATATTTAGTACACAAACATAAGAGGATAAAAAAACAGAAGAAGATCAACAACTGAAATACTAATGAGCATTCTAAGGAAATGCCATTGATTAAAATATTAATTGGATGCAATATCCAACCCAAAATATAACTTGTTTTTTAGGAGGGTCTCTGAAAGACACTATGGGGGTGTCCACTGAAAGTTGACTAGTAACAACAACTGGGACCTAAAAGACACCCACCATGAGACCCACTAAATCTGCCCAAGAAGAGGCAAACAAAAGAAAAACCCACACCAAACTTAAAGACAGGAAGAAAACCAAAAAGGTGGCGCAACTAAAGGTGTTGACTCTCCACATGTATCAAGACAACTGGAGCACTGGGCCAGACACTCTTAAATAGAACCTGGACCAGCTCAGGTGAAACACCTTCCCACTAACGAGATGGACAAGCCAGCACAGGTGTAACACATACTGACTAACGAGGTGACACCAATCAGTGCGTCCTACCTGCTAACAAGCTAGACGTGCTAACAAGCTAGACGTGCTGACGAGCTAGACGTGCTAACGAGCTAGACGTGCTAACGAGCTAGACGTGCTAACGAGCTAGACCTGCTAACGAGCTAGACCTGCTAACGAGCTAGACCTGCTAACGAGCTAGACGTGCTAAAGTCCAACCTCAAAACATAAATGGAAAAACCAAAGCATGTAACACCTTAAGACAACAAATATATCCTATATTTTTGTTGGACAAGTTTGCTCACCACCAACAGAAAACAACTTCCATTTCACATTATAATCAACTACAATGATTCACCTTCACCAATATAAACATGGTGTCTACTGGCTGTCAACATTTAAAAACAACAAAAAACACGTACTTCTAAATAATAATATACAATCATATAATTTCTATAGAATCCTAAAACTCACTAGCTTCTAGAACTCTCGTCTTCCTAAAACTCACTAGCTTCTAGAACTCTCGTCCCGTTGGAACAAGCCCAAACAAAAATCAAATCAAATTGTATTAGTCATGTCTGATTTCAAGAGCAAACTCCTGCAATATCTCGATAGGCTTGTTGTTGGATCGGGGCCCAGTCCCCAATGTCATGCTCTAGTACATTTGGGTTGGCACATCTGAGAATGAACCCTGATATTATAAAAGCAGGGCAACAATGTCAATATAATTGTATCCAAAAATTGTCAGTTGGTTGCATAAATAATTATGATTACTAAATGTTACATGAATTGTAAATATTAAATATCAAACCAAATGTACACCCCTTTGTTAATATGTATTGGCAATAATTAACTTAATGGTGAGGCATGAAATAATAAAACATGTATCTTTTGTCAGGCTGAATGTTTTAAATATGAGGTGATTTGAGTCATGCTACTTCAGTAGTGGAATAAAGACAATTAGCATTTGAATGTTGTAAAGAAATACTGGAGTGATGTAGGATTGTTAATAAAGTTGATTATAGACAAATTGATTATTGGCCGTCGGGCATAGTATTCTTTTCAATGACATTTTGCTAGATGGGATAGCCCCAATGTCAAAACAGTTTTAACGTGTCCAAATCAATCACCAATATGCAGAAACAGTTTGGGATAAATTGAAAACCTAAACATAACATGTGCTATGTACACAAACATCTGCCACAATAATCATATTACTTGTATTTTTTTTAAACAAGCACCTTATAAACTGCACAAGCACCAGAAACGCTGTTGTTTTGACAAGTCGCAATAAATCACTGATATCGATTAGGGGGGAAATCAGATTGTACGTGCTGTTGAAACTAACACAACTAAAAAATAAACATATGGAAATGGAAGATGTATTTTCCCTCACTAGAGGACAACCTGAAGAAGACAGTCAGCTACATTTTGGAGTGATGCATTTAAATGTAGGGGTCGCTAAACAAAGGAACACAACACTTATTTGTCATCACTCATTAATATCATGTTGAAATCAATTGTACGACAGGAGGGAGATGAGGTTGCACGCCCTGTTAAAACTAACAGCTCAAAAACCACACGGAATCTGGGAATAATGTGTACATCACTGGTTAGAGGACGATTTATAGAAAACTGCTAGCTACATTTTGAAGTGTTGCATTTTGATTCAAGTGGGTCACCAACGTGGTAAGTGTAACACAACTATTTTTTTGTTAGTACTTTTTATTAAATCTCATAAATAGTAACTCTTCCATTTCAGAGCCTGGATTTTCCCCCTGAGGCTAATATCCATATCATGTTGAAATCAATAGAACAGGGGACAAACGTTTAGGGTTCTACATTGTGACATTATTAAAATACTCCTACTACAATGTCAAAACATTCCACATTGTGACATTAATATCATGAAGCAACTCCATGTATTTTCTGATATTTGATCAGAGATCTTTTATCAGATTATCTCTGGTCACAACTAAGAGGTTTCTCTCCTGTGTGTGTTCTCTTGTGTACAGTCAGACTGCTAGATTGACTAAAACTCTTCCCACATTGAACACAGCTATAAGGTTTCTCTCCTGTGTGTGTTCTCCGGTGTAGAGTCAGATTGCTAGATGAAACATGACTCTTCCCACATTGACCACAGCTATAAGGTTTCTCTCCTGTGTGTGTTCTCTGGTGTAGAGTCAGATTGCTCGATGTAGTAAATCTCTTCCCACATTGATCACAGCTATAAGGTTTCTCTCCTGTGTGTGTTCTCTGGTGCACTGTCAGATCTCCAGATTGACCAAAACTCTTCCCACATTGATCACAGCTATAAGGTTTCTCTCCCGTGTGTGTTCTCTGGTGTAATGTCAGATGGGCAGATCGAACAAAACTCTTCCCACAAAAATCACAGATATAAGATTTCTCTCCTGTGTGTGTTCTCTGGTGCACTGTCAGAGCTCCAGATTGACCAAAACTCTTCCCACATTGAACACAGCTATAAGGTTTCTCTCCTGTGTGTGTTCTCTGGTGTTGAGTCAGATGGCCAGATGTGGTAAAACTCTTCCCACATTGATGACAGCTATAAGGTTTCTCTCCTGTGTGGATTCTCTGATGAATTTTAATGCCTGATGGGGAGGTGAATCTCTTCCCACAGTCAGAGCAGCAGTGAGTTCTCTTCCCTGTGGGTCTCTGCTGGTGTTTATTGAGGTGTTCTGATCTGGAGAGACTCTTCTCTTCCTCGTCAGCATCATGATGTTGTTGAGGCTCCCCAGAGGATCCACGACTGTCCCGTATCTCTCCTGTGTGAACAACAAAGTCAGACAGATGGTTAAAGGCCCACAACAGCAGAATCCACTGTAAAAGGATGATGCCAACAGCGTAGCCATGATGTTGTACAACAATTGATGTCTGTAATGAATGTTAAAATTATTTGACAACTGTCTTAAAATGAGCAAGAATAGTCATATTTAGTCTTGTTTTCACATTAGTAGTAACATCAATGATTGTAGGCTAGAAATAAATTATTAAAGTTGTTGAAACTCTAAGCAGTGTGCCAGACGACTTTCGCTCTCCAATATAGGCCCCTTTCTGTGTTTGCTAAAATTGCGACACGAGGGCAATGCGCACACAATTTGATTGCAGAAACTCCTCCCTGCTAATGAGGAAACCGCTAGTTATGGATGTAGTATATCTGGTAATGAGGAAACCACTAGTTATGGATGTAGTATATCTGGTAATGAGGAAACCACTAGTTATGGATGTAGTATATCTGGTAATGAGGAAACCACTAGTTATGGATGTAGTATATCTGGTAATGAGGAAACCACTAGTTATGGATGTAGTATATCTGGTGATGAGGAAACCACTAGTTATGGATGTAGTATATCTGGTAATGAGGAAACCACTAGTTATGGATGTAGTATATCTGGTAATGAGGAAACCACTAGTTATGGATGTAGTATATCTGGTAATGAGGAAACCACTAGTTATGGATGTAGTATATCTGGTAATGAGGAAACCACTAGTTATGGATGTAGTATATCTGGTAATGAGGAAACCACTAGTTATGGATGTAGTATATCTGGTAATGAGGAAACCACTAGTTACGGATGTAGTATATCTGGTGATGAGGAAACCACTAGTTATGGATGTAGTATATCTGGTAATGAGGAAACCACTAGTTATGGATGTAGTATATCTGGTAATGAGGAAACCACTAGTTATGGATGTAGTATATCTGGTAATGAGGAAACCACTAGTTATGGATGTAGTATATCTGGTAATGAGGAAACCACTAGTTATGGATGTAGTATATCTGGTAATGAGGAAACCACTAGTTATGGATGTAGTATATCTGGTAATGAGGAAACCACTAGTTATGGTTGTAGTATATCTGGTAATGAGGAAACCACTAGTTATGGATGTAGTATATCTGGTAATGAGGAAACCACTAGTTATGGATGTAGTATATCTGCATGGAGCAAAAATAGTGAGCAAAGATTTTGGTTTTTCACAAGGTATTCTGAATATTACAAAGAAAGATCAGGAGTGCTACTCAAGGAAACATGAAGCTCTGTTGTCTATACACTAATTCACCACAGTGGGGAAACTTACAGGCTGCCAGCAAAAACAGCCTCCATTTCCAGGTTGCTTATGAGTATATTTCACACTACTTTGGATTATAATTGTTAGGCTCATTTGAATGTCCTGCTTAATATAATATGTGTTGTCGCAAATCAACTGCTTTATACTTTAAAAAAAACACTTCAACCAGTAAAATGCTCCTTGACTAGCTTTGCTACCAGTCTGTCAATGAGCGTTTGTAAAATAAATGTACCCAAATTGGCCCATAACGTCACCTAACAATAACATAGACCTACTGTAGGACCCATAACTTCAACTAACAACAACATAGACCTAGGACTATAAATCATTAAATATTTCAGGTGAAACATGGAAACTAAAATGTCTTTGTAATGACATTTCATAACCTGATCACCAGATAATTTTGTGAATAATCCCACTAGGCTACTCTGTAATGGGTTGTCATTCTAAATGTCCTGAATAAAGGAAAATATCTCTGTGTGTTGTACAATAGCCTATCCATCAAGGAACAGTTCTCTACACATTATGAGCTAAGTATCTCTGTGTCCAGACAGACTAATGAGACCCTACTGTAAATCAAGCCGACAATAACACTTATTAAACATCAATTTGTTAGGGATGTTGGATCCAACGTGGAGCACAGCATAACTGTCTTTACCAGAGTAATGAATGAAGAAGCACTTTGGTTGTTGTTGCATGTCATGATGTTTGTCATGTGACTGTCATTCAGAAAATGATTTCCTGGATCAGCTGATGATAGTTGAACATGTGACTGTAACTAAACAGCTACAGTATTAAGAATTATGTGTAATTATTGAAGAACTGTGTTAATGACAGTATCCATTTGGGTGTCGTCAATAAAGTTAAGGTGACTCTCGGTTAGAACCATTGGATTTGCAAACTCTGAAATGATTTAGGATTTCTGTGCCCATGAAAACTGTTTTCCCAGTGTAACATAAGGAGACACTAAATGTTACGTAGGTAGAGAGCATTTCAAAGATCTGAATACAGAAAACCGTCCTAACATGACAATAACCTAAACCACAAGGCCAAATCTACACTGGAGGAGCTTACCAAGATGACATTGAATGTTCCTGAGTGGCCTAGTTACAGTTTGGACTTAAATCGTCTTGAAAGTCTATGGCAAGACTTGAAAATGGTTTGTGTCCCTGTTTTATAAGATAGTATTCACTGTATTTACTGGTGTTAACCAGATCAATGTACCTGTTTTATAAGATAGTACTCACTGTATTTACTGGTGTTAATCAGATCAATGTCCCTGTTTTATTAGATAGTACTCACTGTATTTACTGGTGTTAATCAGATCAATGTCCCTGTTTTATTAGATAGTACTCACTGTATTTACTGGCGTTAATCAGTTCTCCAGTCTTCTCTTCTTCGTCCTCCTCTAATGTGACAGTAATCTCCCCCTCTTCATCCTTCGTTCCAAAAACGTCTTCATCTTCTTTCACTTCATCCTCCACTCCAAAAATGGCATCTTCCTCCTCTCCTTTTACTGTAACATCCTCCTCCTCTTTCACTCTGAACGCGTCTTCCTCTTCTTTCACTGTAACATCCTCCTCCTCCTTCACTCTGAACACGTCTTCCTCTTCTTTCACTGTAACGTCTTTCTCTTCTTCTTTCACTGTAACAGTCTCACCCTCTACTTCTTGTTTTACTGTAACATCCTCCTCTTCCTTCTCCTCTTTCACGACAACGTTCAGCCACACTCCCTCTTTCTCCGTCCAGCAGACCTCCTCTTCTTTAGCAGGAGGAGAGTAGTTTAGTGAACTCATGGTCGGGGATAATAGCTAGTTAGCATTAGCGACTAGACTAGTGCTAACTTAACCAGCCAGCCAGTTGACTTACAACGTAAATATTAAATTTAATGGGGTAGCTAGTTGTTTCCACATAACTACGTTTAATGTATAGTGGCAAATACAACACGAATTTGTCCAAAGAGCTTGAATGTTCCGACTTTGTCAGCTAGCGAGCTACCGAGGTGGCTGCAGTTGTTGAAGAAGCGTTCCGTCCACTAGATTATACGTCACACTAGAAACATCGCCTGAAAGACACATATCGCCATCTGCTGTCTGGAGGGAGGAAACGCAGTTGAGGAGGGAAAACTATTTTTCTTCTTCATTGAATTATAATATTATAAAGCAGTTTAGGGAAACGTTTTTCCTTCTTCATTAAATTACAATATTATATCAACACGTGCAAAGAGCAACAAGTGTTGTTTGATTAGTTCAGATTTTTTATGAGAATTTAAAACAAACTTAACCTCTACTCCACATCTGTATTTCTGATTCAGTCAAATAACTAGATATCAAAATAAGCACCTAGTTATTAATAGCCTTGATAAAGATGAGCAAAAATTACTGTATAAAATAAATAAACTTTACCCACTACCAGGATATTTTAGCCCAAAACCTGGTTACCTCTCTGCTAGGAGGCTGAAACTTGGCCATAAGTGGATCTTCCAGCAAGACACATCAACATCCACAAAGAAATGGTTAATTGGGCATAAAATCAAAAATGTTCTATGGCCATCTCAGTCTTTGGACTTGAACTCCATTGTGTTCCCTGTGGCTCAGTTGGTAGAGC
Organism: Salmo trutta; assembly: GCF_901001165.1. NCBI lineage: Eukaryota > Metazoa > Chordata > Actinopteri > Salmoniformes > Salmonidae > Salmo > Salmo trutta. The sequence goes on along the minus strand of NW_021822911.1, from coordinate 17,623,928 downwards.
ATGGTGTTTGCAACGCCAGGGTTGTGGGTTCGATTCCCACGGGGGGGCCAGTACAAAAAAAATGCATGAATTGAAATGTATGTATTCACTACTGTAAGTCGCTCTTATCCAGAGCGACTTACAGTAGTGAATACATACATTTCAATTCATGCATTTTTTTTGTTGTACTGGCCCCCCACAACCTGGAGGTGTAACAATACATCATATAGATGTATATAATGAACAGACTAGGTCTATACTGCTCCTACATGGTGTAACAATACATCATGTATGAACAGACTAGGTCTATACTGCTCCTACATGGTGTAACAATACAGTGCATTCGGAAAGTACTCAGACCCCGTCACTTTTTCCACATTTTGTTACGTTACAGCCTTATTCTAAAATATTTTTTTTAAATACTGAATTGACACACAATACCCCATAATGACCTCACAATACCCCATAATGACAAAGCAATACCCCATAATGACAAAGGAAATACATTATATATATTTCTTTGCTCATTTATTAAAATAATAAACTGAAAAATCTGCATAAGTATTCAGACCGTTTACTACGTACTTTGTTGAAACACCTTGGGCAGCGATGACAGCCTCCAGTCTTCATGGGGATGACGTTACAAGTTTCTACCATTCTTCTCTCAAACTCTGTCAGATTGGATGGGGAGCTTTGCTACACAGCTATTTTCAGGTCTCACCAGAGATGTTAGGGTTCAAGTCCGGGCTGGTTCACTCAAGGTTATTCAGCGACTTGTCCCAAAGCCACTCCTACACTGTCTTGGCTGTGTGCTTAGGGTCATTGTCCTGTTGGAAGGTGAACCTTCGCCCCAGTCTGAGGCCCTGAGTGCTCTGGAGCAGGTTTTCATCAAAGAGCTCTCTGTACTTTGCTCCGTCCATCTTTCCCTCGATCCTGACTAGTATCCCAGTTCCTGCCGCTGAAAAACATCCTCACAGCCTGATGCTGTGCCAGGTTTACGCAAGATGTGATGCTTGGCATTCAGGCCAAAGACTTCAATCTTGGTTTCATCAGACCAGAGAATCTTGTTTATCATGGTCTGAGAATCCTTTAGGTGCCTTTTTGGCAAACTCCAAGCAGGCTGTCATGTGCCTTTTACTGAGGAGTGCCTTCCGTCTGGCCACTCTACCATAAAGGCCTGATTGGTGGAGTGCTACAGAGATGGTTGTCCTTCTGGAAGGTTCTCCCATCCCCACAGAGGAACTCTGTAGCTCTGTCAGAGTGACCATTGGGTTCTTGGTCACCTCCCTGACCAATGCCCTTCTCTCCCAATTGCTCGGTTTGGCTGGGTGGCCAGCTCTGGGAAGAGTCTTGGTGGTTCCAAACTTCTTCCATCAAAGAATCATGGTGACCACTGTGTTCTTGGGGACCTCCAATGCTACAGACATTTTTTGGGACCATTCCCCAGATCTGTGCCTTGACACAATCCTGTCTCGGAGCTCTATGGACAATTTCTTCGACCTCATTGCTTGGTGTTTGCTCTGACGTGCATTGTCAACTGTGGGACCTTATATAGACAGGTATAATCATAAACAATATTATTTCATGTGGCATAAACAAAAACACAAATTCTCAGTCAAAAATATAAGTCAGAACACAGCGCCTTTATTCTCTCATGTGATTTCAGGTTCTGTGACTGGGAAAATGTCTTTCCACACAGAGAGAGATGTGGTAGGGCTTTTTTGGTGTGTATCTTCTTATGCTCCTTCAGGCTGCTTAACCAGGTAAAACGCTTTCCACACTGGGAGCATTGGAAAGGCTTTATCCTGTGTGTATTCTCTCATGCTCTTTTAACGGACCTTTCTTAGCAAAACTCTTTCCACACTGGGAACAATGGAAAGGCTTTTCTCCTGTGTGCCTCCTCTCGTGAGCTTTTAGGTGCCCTGTCTGAGTAAAACTCATTCCACAGTGGGAACAGTGATAAGGCTTTTCTCCAGTGTGTATTCTCTCATGCCTTTTCAGGTTAGCTAAAACGCTAAAAGTCTTTTCACAATGGGAACATTGGAAAGACTTTTCTCCTGTGTGTGTCCTCTCATGAGCTTTTAGGTACCCTAAATGAATAAAACTCTTTTCACAGTGGGAACATTGGAAAGGCTTTTCTCCTGTGTGTATTCTCTCATGAGCTTGTAGGTCCCCTAACTGAATAAACCTCTTTTCACAGTGGGAACAGTGGTAAGGCCTTTCTCCTGTGTGTATTCTCTCATGCCTTTTCAGGTTAGCTAACACGGCAAAACTCTTTTCACACTGGGAACATTGGAAAGGCATTTCTCCGGTGTGTAGTTTCGCATGCTTTTTTAGGTTTCCTATTAGAGTAAAACTCTTTCCACAATGGGAACATTGGAATGGCTTTTCTCCTTTGTGTATTCTCTCATGAGATTTTAGGTGCCCTGTCTGAGTAAAACTCATTCCACAGTGGGAACAGTGATAAGGCTTTTCTCCTGTGTGTATTCTCTCATGCCTTTTCAGGTTAGCTAACATGGTAAAACTCTTTCCACACTGGGAACATTGGAAAGGCTTTTTTCCTGTGTGTGTCTTCTCATGCAGTTTTAGGTTCCTTAACCAGCAAAAACTCTTTTCACAGTGGGAGCAGTGGTGTTGTCTCGCTGGTTTGGGCGTCTCTGGGTCTGGTTCCCCTGAAGGACTCTTCCCGCTGTCAGAGTGAGAGTCTGGTTTCTCTCCTGCCAAAGACAAACAGAGAATCCCGTTAAACAGAGACCTGAATGAAATCTCCACAAGATAAAACTGTCTTCCTATGAGGTTTAATCCAGACTAGATCCCTCAATAAAAGAGCAGAACTGGTCATCACAGAGTGGCTGTAGTGCTTTGTAGGCTGGGTAAAACCATTTGAATTCAATACATTTTTGGCAGCATCCCTTTTGAGTTAAAAAAAGCTTTCCTTACATGTTGGACTATGGAAGAAGTGGTAAGAAAGTGACTTCATGTAACTGAATGTAAAAACATTCATGAGATATACAGTTGTAAGTGTATATACAGTACCAGTCAAAAGTTTGGACACACCTACTCATTCAAGGGTTATAATTATTTGTTTTACCATTTTCTACATTGTAGAATAATAGTGAAGACATCAAACTATGAAATAACACATATGGAATCATGTAGTAACCAAAAAAGTGATAAACAGTTCAAAATATATATTTGATTTTTCAAAGTAGCCACCCTTTGCCTTGATGACACCTTTGCACACTCTTGGCATTCTCTCAACCAGCTTCACCTGGAATGCTTCTTCAATAGTCTTGAAGGAGTTCCCACATATGCTGAGCACTTGTTGGCTGCTTTTCCTTCACGCTGCGGTCCAACTCATCCCAAACCATCTCAATTGGGTTGAGGTCGGGTGATTGTGGAGGCCAGGTCATCTGATGCAGCACTCCATCACTCTCCTTCTTGCTCAAATAGCCCTTACACAACCTGGAGGTGTGTTGGGTCATTGACCTGTTGAAAAACAAATGATCGTCCCACTAAGCGCAAACCAGATGGGATGGCGTATCGCTTCAGAATGCTGTGGCAGCCAGACAGGTGTGTGTCTTTCCAAATCACGTCCAATCAAGCTGTAGAAACATCTCAACGATGATCAATGGAAACAGTATGCACACCTGAGCTCAATTTCGAGTCTCATAGCAAAGGGTCTGAATACTTATTTAAATAAGGTATTTATGTTTCTTATTTTTAATAAATGTGACATTTTTTCTCCAAACCTATTTTCTCTTTGTCATTATGGGGTATTGTGATGCCATTATGGGGTATTGTGATGTCATTTTGGGGTATTGTGTGTAGACTGATGAGGATTCTTATTTATTTAATCCATTGTAGAATAAGGCTGTAACGTAACACAATGTGGAAAGACTTAAGTGGCAAAAAAAGGGGTTAAAGACATGTCTCTCAGATATAGGACAGACACTTCAGAACAAACTTCCTTTGGATGTTTTGGGGGACTGTTGTTCCATGTTGTGAATGTTATGCAATGCGTTAGTATGGGTTATAGCAGTATGGCCAAATATTGTTTTACATAAAATAACTTTTGAATATTTCTTTATTGATACTTCTATGGGTCTTAAAGTTCAAAATCAAATAGCAAAAATATCCTTGGTATAACCTTGTTAAAACAGTTTTTAAATTGTCAATACTGCCCCCTAGCCCCAACAGGTTAACCTGTTGAGGACAGACGTTCCATTTCGTGACAAGAAAATTCCAAATATTCCATTACCATACTTAGAAGCATGTCAAACGCTGTTTAAAATCAATTTTTATGCTATTTTTCTCGTAAAATAGCAATAATATTCCAACCGGGCAACGTTGTATTCATTCAAAGGCTGAAAGAAAAAAATGGAGTAGTCTCATGACCGCGCATCTCCAGTGTCACTGTCCCCAGGCTGACCACTTACAAATTCTCCTGCTGTTCTTCGCCCAGAGACAGCAGACACCCCATTCCACTTTCTGGCGGCTTTAGAGAGCCAAAGGGAGCCTTAGAAAGTGTCACGTTACAGCACAGATGCTGTATTTTCGATAGAGATGCAACAGAAGGAGAACAAATTGTCAGACAGGGCACTTCCTGTATGGAATCTTCTCAGGTTTTGGCCTGCCATATGGATTCTGTTATACTCACAGACACCATTCAAACAGTTTTAGAAACTTTAGAGTGTTTTCTATCCAAATCTACTAATTATATGCATATTCTAGTTTCTGGGCAGGAGTAGTAACCAGATTAAATCGGGTACGTTTTTTATCCGGCCGTGAAAATACTGCCACCTATCCCAAAGAAGTTTTAAAACAGTTCCATATAGCTTAGAGGAACCTCCCCCCTCAGACAGGGCTTAGACTGTAAAACTATAATTTAGATCTGATGATCGGTGGAACAAGGACATCCTCAGACAGTTTTACAGTCTAAGCCCTGTCTGAGGATGTCCTTGTTCCACCGATCATCAGATCTAAATTATAGTTTTACAGTCTAAGCCCTATCATTTTGATCTTATGATCGGTGGGACAAGGACATCCAAGCCGGCCAAACACTCCCCTAATCTGGACGACGCTGGGCAAATTGTGTGCCGCCTCATGGGTCTCCCGGTTGCGGCCGGCTGCGACACAGTCCGGGATCGAACCCGGATCTGTAGTGCGATGCAGAGCTGCGCCACTCGGGAGGCTGTTGATACCTAGCACTACCTATTATATTTGTTAGCACCACTCGGGAGGCTGTTGATACCTAGCACTACCTATTATACTTGTTAGCACCACTCGGGAGGCTGTTGATACCTAGCACTACCTATTATACTTGTTAGCACCACACGAGAGCGAAGCTAGCGTGGTTATCCACATGTTTTACCAATAGTATAAATGCCCCGTTACCTGCAAGCTCTTCCTCAACAACAATGCAGTATTCAATATCAAAAGTAAAGAAATGTTTTAAAATGCAGGGAACCAAGACTAAAGATTCTATTTTAAACATAAATCTTATCAAACTTATCAAACTCGCGTGGTGCAGTTGAGTTGTGGGTGTCAGAAATAATGTAGCTATTTTTACAGCAGGAATTCTGATAAATAAGTTGTAGCTGTGACGAGGGCTTAACCACTCACTGGCCAATGAAAACATGTTCCCAACCTTTTCATGTGGTTGCATCAAGTTGTGTCTTTACGGTGTTTGATGTTGTGTTGTCATAACCTCCGGGAGGAGAGCATGGATGTTTATCCTGGGAGATTCCATGCCAGCGGAGCCTGGAAATATTTGTCAGAACAATCCGAGATATCAAAAATATTTTCAGGCTATTTTCAGGCTAGGCTGCTGTGTGTGTGTGTGTGTGTAATGTGAAGATAGTCAAGAAGCTCCCGACGAACAGTTCTTGTGCTGACGTTGCTTCCAGAGGCAGTTTGGAACTCGGTAGTGAGTGTTGCAACTGAGGACAGACGATTTTTACATGCTACGCGCTTCAGCACTCAGCGGTCCCGTTCTGTGAGCTTGTGTGGCCTACCACTTCGCGGCTGAGCCATTGTTGCTCCTAGACGTTTCCACTTCACAATAACAACACTTACAGATGACCGGGGCAGCTCAAGCAGGGCAGAAACTAGATAAACTGACTTGTTGGAAAGGTGGCATCCTATGACTGTGCCACATTGAAAGTCACTGAGCTCTTCAGTAAGGCCATTCTACTGCCAATGTTTGTCTGTGGAGATTGCATGGCTGTGTGCTCGATTTTATACACCTGTCAGCAACGGGTGCGGCTGAATTAGCCGAATGTAAACTTAAGTTAACAAAAAATGTATTGGTTCTGCAATGTTGAAAATCCTATAAGATGTGGAGAACATCAGTTTCAACTTATTTTAGAAGAAATGGGTCATTATTTAAGAAAAGTGCAACGGTGCCAATATGTTTATCTGCAAATGTATCCAATCAAATTAATTTAGCAATATTCAAATCATATATCAAATCCAATTCAAGAGGTTAAGGTTGGAATCAAGAAATGCAAAATTCCATTAATCTATATAACAACTTAATAGACTATCAAATCAAATCTTATGTCACATGCACTGAATACAACACCTTACAGTGAAATACTTACAAGCCCTAACCAACAATGCAGTTAAATAAATAAATAATAATAATAACTTCAAAAAATACAAATGAGAAATAAAGATAACAAAATAATTAAAGAGCAGCAGTGAAAAATTAAGAGGATCTATAGACTAGAGTCCTGTCCAGGGGAAGTAGGTTCCTGTTACTATGAGCTGCTCTGGATCAGACAAGCCAAGGTTCCTGTTACTATGAGCTGTTCTGGATCAGACAAGCCAAGGTTCCTGTTACTATGAGCTGTTCTGGATCAGACAAGCCAAGGTTCCTGTTACTATGAGCTGTTCTGGATCAGACAAGCCAAGGCTCCTGTAACTATGAGCTGTTCTGGATCAGACAAGCCAAGGTTCCTGTTACTATGAGCTGTTCTGGATCAGACAAGCCAAGGTTCCTGTTACTATGAGCTGTTCTGGATCAGACAAGCCAAGGTTCCTGTTACTATGAGCTGTTCTGGATCAGACAAGCCAAGGTTCCTGTTACTATGAGCTGTTCTGGATCAGACAAGCCAAGGCTCCTGTAACTATGAGCGGTTCTGGATCAGACAAGCCAAGGTTCCTGTTACTATGAGCTGTTCTGGATCAGACAAGCCAAGGTTCCTGTTACTATGAGCTGTTCTGGATCAGACAAGCCAAGGCTCCTGTAACTATGAGCTGTTCTGGATCAGACAAGCCAAGGTTCCTGTTACTATGAGCTGTTCTGGATCAGACAAGCCAAGGTTCCTGTTACTATGAGCTGTTCTGGATCAGACAAGCCAAGGTTCCTGTTACTATGAGCTGTTCTGGATCAGACAAGCCAAGGTTCCTGTTACTATGAGCTGTTCTGGATCAGACAAGCCAAGGTTCCTGTTACTATGAGCTGTTCTGGATCAGACAAGCCAAGGTTCCTGTTACTATGAGCTGTTCTGGATCAGACAAGCCAAGGCTCCTGTTACTATGAGCAGTTCTGGATCAGACAAGCCAAGGCTCCTGCAAGGCTACTTACTTACTATCGTGGAAAATTACAAACTTTGTTATGCACCTGCTCTGTATGAGCCTTAAACCTGTACATTTCCTCTGTCTGTTTCTCTCATGTCAGAAGAAACCAGTGTTTCTCCTCTCCTGTTTCTGAGTAACTTGGTCACGCGGCCAACAACAAAGGGCCGTCAGAGAGAGACCAGTTTTTGGTCCATCCTGTTCTTTTCGTATCTTTCAAGGGCAAAGCCGTGTGGAGATATGAAGAGAACAGAGGCTAGTTTGAGCAGCAGTGACAATTCTATCAGCAGAAAGGAGCAACAAAGCTGGCGTCATCACTTGTTTGTACACTATGTTCCCATCATGATGTCACACACCTGCTAAACTGCCACGTAGACAAAGGTTCTAGAAGCGGAGACCTCTTGTTCGTTGGGCTCTTGGCTGTTGCACCTGTTGTGTGATTGTTAACTGCTCCACAATTGGAATTCTTATCATAAAATAAGGTATTTGAAGAATCTACAGTCTCTCTTTCCCTTTCTGGTTAGAATTTCCATCACATTACTTATATAATAATTTACATGTTCAAATATCCCAATCATCAAATGAAAATCTAAGGCTTTACACTTGTATCCTATACATCAATGTACATACTTTTTAAAATCTCAATTTTAGACACGAAACAAACATTTTTTGTAAGTAAACCTATTTTGTTGATGACTTCATATAAACAATATGATTTCATGTGGTGTAAACAAAAACACTAATTCTCAGTCAGAAACATAAGTCAGAACACAGCCTCTCTATTCTCTCATGTGATTTCAGGTCCTCTGACTGGGAAAATGTCTTTCCACAATGAGAGCAGTGGTATGTCTTCTCCTCCTGTGTATGTATTCTTTCATGCTTATTCAGATGCCTTAACCGGTTAAATCTCTTTCTACACAGGGAGCAGTGGTAGGTCGTATCCCCTCCTGTGTGTGTCCTCTCATGCCTAGTCAGGCCCCCTAACTTGGTAAAATTCTTTCCACACTGGGAACAGTGATAAGGCTTCTCTCCTGTGTGTGTCCTCTCATGCTGTTTCAGGCTCATTAAACCCCTAAAACTCTTTCCACACTGGGAACAGTGATAAGGCTTCTCTCCTGTGTGTGTCCTCTTGTGCCAATTCAGGTTCCCTAACTGGGTAAAATTATTTCCACAGTGGGAACATTGGAAAGGATTTTCTCCAGTGTGAATTCTCTCATGTGTTTTCAGGCACCCTAACCAGGTAAAAGTCATTCCACATTTGGGGCAGTGGTAAGGCTTCTCTCCAGAGTGTATTCTCTTATGTATTAATAGGTACCCTAATTCGTTAAAACTCTTTCCACACTGGGAGCATTGGAAAGGTTTTTCTCCTGTGTGTGTCCTCTCATGCCTATTCAGGTACCCTAATTCGTTAAAACTCTTTCCACAGTGGGAGCAGTGATGATGTCCTCCTGTTGCTTTGGGCGTCTCTGGGCCTGATTCCCCTGAAGGACTCTTCCCTGGGTCTGATTCCCCTGAAAGACTCTTCCCTGGGTCTGATTCCCCTGAAGGACTCTTCCCGCTGTCAGAGGGAGAGTCTGGTCTCTCTCCTGTCAAAGACAAACAGAGTATCTAGTTACTTAGTTGTCTCCTGTGCTGTACTGTGTGGCCAAACTGGTGAAACATATAAGTCTATGATTGGTTCAGATTTGGTCTTGTTTGGGGGAGTTCATTAAAATAATAGCCAGTGTGAAAAACAGTGGTCACCAAGGCATTCCTAGTCAATCATCAAACATTTCTGTAAAAACCCAATGTGTTTCCCGTTTGCTCCAGCAGTATTCTAAAGTGTTGTGAATTTAGCAGTAAAAATATATATTTTACCGGCCTACAACACCCAGTTTCATCACCGCCCTCTCCTGAGACTGAAAGCCCAGAGACTTGCACTTTGCCCGGGTGTGTGGTTTTGTCTGGGGGCTAAAATGAACATTCGAGGCCATCAAGCCACTATGCTCGGAGATAGTTTTCATTTCAACTGAGGTCTTGGCTACGATTCAGACCTGAATACTAGAGGTTTCTGATACTTTCAAAACAGATTGAACTAATCTGTGAAACGAGACTGTGCTTGTTATGGCCTCACTCAAAACAACAGTTACACACCATGATGATTGCAGCACTTTACACCTGACTACCTCTCTGGAGGCTGACGTGAATCAATGCTGATCTGATAAAGGTACAGGAGAGCTGTGTGAGCATAGGTTACAGTAGGTTGTATCTCTCTAGGTCATGCCAGTAGGTTACAGTAGGTTGTATCTCTCTAGGTCATGCCAGTAGGTTACAGTAGGTTGTATCTCTCTAGGTCATGCCAGTAGGCTACAGTAGGTTGTAACTCTCTAGGTCATGCCAGTAGGCTACAGTTGGTTGTATCCAAGTGGAAACAATTATCAACCCAATGAGGAAAGTGTTGAATTTGGTCAACAACAAAATGAATGGCTTATTTGCTACGTGAGGTTTACTTGATCTAACAGAAGTTTCGTAATGATTAAGTTGTTACGTGGACACGTGACATACCGACAACTTTGATAAAACACTATAGGATTTGTCTCCAGATCGCTATGCATATTCATGCTAGTAGCTTAGCATCTCTCTCCATTGAATACAGGCGGTTGACGACAACAACCCTCATAGAATATAAACAATAGATTACAATAATAAGATGTATCCACCAATCCAAAGACAGGATAGGTGGGGAGCGAGACAACCCACAGTGCAGCTTTGTGGACAACGACTCCCCTTGTTAGGGCGGAGAGACATCTTGTCAGTATATCCATAATCTTTGGTGTAGCCAACCCAACTCTCACATGGCTCTATTGGGGGTCACGGTGTGTAGTAAAACATCACTACATTAAAATCACTACATGCCGTGGCCCCCCAGTCTGCGGTCAGCAGATAGACCCTCCTCAAATATATATGTTAAGTCACTTTTTGGAAACGGAACGGAGAAAACAAGGGGTAGCTTGTTCTCTACGTCGTCTGATTCTAGACATATCAGTCATCATCCCAGGACCCTCCGTTGAAGAGGTATTGACGAGCCAACTCCGAATATCCAAAGTTAAAAACTAATTGAAGGCGGTACTTACTGGTGTTAATCAGATCTCCTGTCTCCTCCTCTTCATCTTTCAATGTGACAGTAATCTCTCCTTCCTTCTTCACTCCAAAAACAGCATCATCCTCTTCTTCCTCTTGTTTAACTGAAACGTCTTTCTCTTCATCTTTCACTGTAACAGCCTCACCCTCTACTTCTTCTTTTACTGTAACATCCTCCTCTTCCTCTTCCTCCTCTTCTTTCACAGTAACAGCCTCACCCTCTACTTCTTGTTTTACTGTAACATCCTCCTCTTCCTCTTTCACTCCATAAACTGCTTCCTCCTCATCTTTTACTGTAACATCCTCCTCCTCTTTCACTCTGAACGAGTCTTCCTCTTGTTTCACTGAAACGTCTTTCTCTTCTTCTTTCACGGTAACAGCCTCACCCTCTATTTGTTTTTGTATTGAAACAGCCTCCTCTTCCTCATCTTTGACGAGAGCTTCTTTCTCCGTGCAGCAGACCTCTTCTTTAGCAGCAGGAGAGTAGCTCAGTGACCGCATGGTCGGGATGTTAGCTAGCTAGGCTAATGCTAACTTAACCAGCCCGCTAGCTGAATAATAACAAGAACACCGTAAATATGAAATTAAATCGGATAACTAACTAGACGACAGAAGTGGGTTTAAAACACAGTGGCTAATATACACTAAAGCGTCTAAAGAGCTTAATTGGTTCGGCTATTTTGTCTAGCAAGCTACCGAGGTTGCTGACGAACTGTTGTTGCTGTTGAAAGAAGAGTTCCGTCCACTACATTATACGTCACACCAACAGCATTACCTTAAATTCCCAGACCGCCATCTGCTGACTGGAGTGGGTAACGCAGTTGAGTAAAATGTATATTTTATTTCAGACAAAAAGTTAAAGTGTAGGAAGCATTAGTTTTTACTCACCAGCGTAACAACACAGTGTGGTTAAAGACTTAGTAACTTAGTTGTAGTCACGATATGGTTACCTATAAGTACAAACAGTTATGTTTTTGTGTTATTACATATTTATTAACTTATTTCTGGAAGTCTTCTAAACTACCCACAATGCACTATGTGCTACAGGGTTTGTATCCCAGTATAGTGAAGTTTAACTCGGCAACTCGAACAAATTCTTATTTACATTGACGGCCTACCCCTGTTTCCAGTTGTCCACATGGCTGGGAGAACCTATTCAAGTAAGTAAGTAAATAGATTTTGAAAATGTAAAAAAAAACGATGTATTACTAGCTACAGTGCAGGCTAAATGAGCTGCTAAATGAGCTATCTATCTAGCCAACGACACATTCTGTATAGATAGATAGCTAGCTGGTGATATTTAATTCACTTAGCTAGCTAACTTCATATTAGCTAGATATCTATTTATCACTGTAAAAAACAAACTCCACATGCATTTGTAGGTAGCTAGCTAACAGCCATGGAGGAGGGTGAAAGGATAGCAGCCCCAACTGTCAGTGAGAGAGGAGGCTATTCTGGATAGGGCAGGTACTTTTGTGTAGTTCCTGTCCCTAGAAGTGAGGACGGAGATAATAGTAACATAATATTCAGTGTGGTGTAATTTGACTATAATGAAGTCTGTTTCTTGTGAGGTTTTCTGTCCTCAGATAAAGAGCTCTATGAAAGCCAGTCTACATATGAAGAGGTCCCAATGAAGAGCAGTGGTTCTCAGTCCTGGGGACTCAGAGGGGCACATTGTTGTTTTTGCCGTCACACTGCACAGCTGATTCAAATGATCAACTCATTATCAAGCTTCAAGTGGTATTTATGTATTCATTTGTGATGCCATCCTTGATATGGTCCTGTTATTGTCACATGCTACACATGTACATATGTGTGCCCATGCATCTATCAATCCAATGTTATCATGATTTGTTATCAGCGATATTATACTTTAGTAATCCACAATGACCTGGTGATGTAACAGTCTAATAATTACATTGTCTTCCATATTCCTACAGATACCTTGTAACTGGAGATTCCTTCAAAACGATTGCCTACAGTTACCGTGTAGGGCACTGCAAGGTTGGGTGACCAGGGTCATCTGGGACTGCCTCCTGGAGGAATTCAGGTGTGTGAAGGCTACCTGTGTCCTGTGTAACTTCATGAGGATGGACACGAGGACCAGGAGGGGATCTGCTGCTCGCCGCCGTGTGCCAGAGGAGGAGTCTGCTGCTCTGCAGGATGTTTCAAGGATGGGGTCCAACAACGCAGCAAGAGAGGCAATCCGTGTGCAGATCTTCACCTCCTACTTCTTCAAAGAGGGTGCTGTTCCCTGGCAACACCATAGACTACACTATGCACAACCAAAGTTAAGAGCCTTTCACATTGCAATAAGAGTATTCTTCCATTTACTTAGCTATGCCAACTGGAGTTATTCAATTCACAGTTTCTCTCCCTTTGATTTCTACTTGTCAGGTGAGGGTGCTGTGTAGGTAAGGGTGTGATGTCTGTACAAAAACAAAACAGACTATTTTAAATCACCCATATTGAAAAAATGTAGAACAATTAGACACCCTATAACCCACACCTACACACTCATGTATCAATCTGATCGATGGATTGTGTTGTGCAGTAAGCAGGTTCAGGTGTATAACTGTGGCTCCTTCCACCTTCAAAAAATAGGCAAGAGGGCCAACCATGGAGAATAGTAAGACACTTCATTATTTCTATAACTACACTATATTGTTTGTCCTCATGTGTCCATTCATGTTTTTCAACATAAAGTCTCTGCAGCCACTTAGTGTGGTGTGGACACCAGGTGAGGCCACACACAGATTCCTGTTGAACACTGTTGCTTTAACTACCTTATTTTCTCAATAACAGTCTCTCTCCTTCACTTCATCCCTCTCTCCTCTTCTCCCTAAATCCTCTAGGTTATATCAGCTGTGTCGGTGAACTCCTCCTGCATCTGAACTGGCTACATAGAGGGCACAGCATGATCAGAGGTGAGAGGTCACTTGGTCAGGTCAACAGGAAGTATTATTAACCTCTCTGGGGCATGTGGGACGAACTCGTCCCACCTACGTAACAGCCACTGAAATCCAGTGGCGCGATTTTTGAATCGTTAGAAATACTATTACTTCAATTTCTCAAACATATGACTATTTTACAGCTATTTAAAGACAAGAATCTCGTTAATCTAACCCCACTGTCCGATTTCAAAAAGGCTTTACAACGAAAGCAAAACATTAGATTATGTCAGCAGAGTGCCCAGCCAGAAAAAATCAGACACCCATTTTTCAAGCTAGCATATCATGTCACATAAACCCAAACCACAGCTAAATGCAGCACTAACCTTTGATGATCTTCATCAGATGACACACCTAGGACATTGTGTTATACAATACATGCATGTCTGTTCAATCAAGTTCATATTTATATCAAAAACCAGCTTTTTACATTAGCATGTGACGTTCAGAAAAAGCATAACCCCCGCAAACTTCCGGGGAATTTACTAACAGTTTGCTAAATTACTCACGATAAACGTTCACAAAAAGCATAACAATTATTTTAAGAATTATAGATACATTACTCCTCTATGCACTCGATATGTCCGATTTTAAAATAGCTTTTCGGATGAAGCACATTTTGCAATAATCTAAGTACATAGCCCGGCATTACAGGGCTAGCTATTTAGATACCCACCCAGGTCAGCCTCCACCAAAATCACATTTCCTATAAGAAAAATGTTCTTACCTTGCTTGTTCTTCATCAGAATACACTGCCAGGACTTCTACTTCAATAACAAATGTTGGTTTGGTCCCAAATAATCCATCGTTATATCCAAACAGCGACGTTTTGTTCGTGAGTTCTAGACACTATCAGAATGCTTCTTCACGGTCCCGCGCATGGCGCATTGGCGTGTCAAAAATGTCTAAATATTCCATTACCGTGCTTCGAAGCATGTCAACCGCTGTTTAAAACCAATTTTTATGCCATTTATCTCGTAGATAACTGATAATATTCCGACCGGGAGTATGCATTGAGCCTAAACAGCCGAATAAAATTTCTCCTCAGGAGCGACTCGTGCACGCGCCTCATTCAAAGGTCCTCTGAGTCGACACTTACAAAAGGTGATAATGTGTTTCAGCCTGAGGCTCCCTCGTAAACCTTCAGTTATTTCCCGGGCTCTGAGAGCCTATTGGAGCCCTGGGAATTGCCACGTTACAGCTAAGATCCTTACTTTTCAATAAAAAGATGCAAGACGCACGACTCCTTGTCAGACAGGGTACTTCCTGCTTGAAACCTTGTCAGGTTTTTGCCTGCCATAGGAGTTCTGTTATACTCACAGACACCATTCAAACAGTTTTAGAAAATTCAGAGTGTTTTCTATCCAAACCTGAACAATAATATGCATATTCTAGCTTCTGAGTTGGTGTAGGAGGCAGTTAAAAATGGGAACATATTTTTTCCAAAATTCTCAATGCTGCCCCCTAGCCCGTAGAGGTTTTAAAGAGATGCTTTACATTGAAATACAGACAGAGATGCAGTAGTCCCAGAGTTAATGATCCCAGGTCAGTTTATATTATACAGGAAGTATTATTAAAGAGATGCTTTACATTGAAATACAGACAGAGATGCAGTAGTCCCAGAGTTAATGATCCAAGGTCAGTTTTGCATTTCACCTCCTGATTGATGACTAACAATGTTAGAATAAAAAATATAAACACAAGGCTTAAACATGCTCTCTCTCTCCATCTGTCTCTCGTCTGCAGATATGTTTTGATGTGAGAGGATGCCAACCCCCAGTCCCATCATCGCCACCTCACCTGCTTTTAAGAACCTTTGGGCCGACGAGAGACACTATTATGTGATTGTGATGAACTGAGAGAATATTTATGTAGCACTGTGATTCATTAATCATGTGCTGCCTTTCCTGCTCCTATGTGCTTACCTCTTTCCCTTTCTGTCTTTTACACCTCTCTCACCACCTCCTCTTTCTTCCTCTGTTTTTATAATGCACAACAGATGTGCATTGAAGTACAGATTAAACTTGTATTTATAACTCTTGGATAATGAGCTTTTCAATAAAGCGTTTCACATTCTCTACTGTTTGACATGAAGTCTAATGTGATGAAATACTCCACCTATCCTGTGTTTATCAGATCAATGCAGATGAAGGACGTTAGATGTTGAGATGAACCAGTGTTAGAGTATTTACATGATGCATAGGAAGTGTAGTGTTCTGTTTTTTAACATTATATTTATGTATATTTGAATTAACTAGTTAAATCCTGTTTCTAGTCTATTAGTTACAATGTGTAACCATTGATGTCCCAGGACCAAGATTGGTAAACACTGTTGAAGTGTATAATTGTAATACATACATGCAGACACAGCGTCATTCAAAGACTGGAATTTGATACTCCTGGTATTGGATATGACTGAAAAATAATCTTGAAGACATTCATACCTAAACTGCACCTTTATTTGCCAAGGTAGAGTACATGATCAGTGAATATATTAAATGTACAGGCTACAATGTGGGGATCTCATGCATGGTAATAACTACATGTATATACGACTTGTATCCTTGGCACAACATGATATTATATTCTACTCAATCCATAGGCTTCATTAATGTCATTCAGGCTGTTTTGAAGTTGATACAACTGGCTATGATAGCTGAGGTTCATAGGTTCTGAACTAATATGTATACCAAACGTTTGGGTCCATACACAGATCGGCTAGATAGCTAGCTACACATCCATAGACATACAGGTATTATAATCATCCACTGCACAATAAGCAAGAACATAGCTAGCTACGTTATTCAATCTATCTGCATGACAAATATCAGCAAGGCAAGCTTACACAATTGTACATTCAATTTGCAGTAAATTCTTCAGCTAGCTAGATTCTATACATCCACTGTTTCACAAAACGACAGCCTGGTTTGCTGGTTGTTTCAGGAGTCCCTAAAACAACCAGAATGACAATTTCATACTCATGTCACAACACCCATAAAGCTAGCCAGCTAGTTGGTTAATGTTAGCTAGTCAGCTAGCTGGCTAATGTTAGCTAGACAGCTAGCTGGCTAATGTTATCTAGTCAGCTAGCTGGCTAATGTTAGCTAGTCAGCTAGCTGGCTAATGTTAGCTAGTCAGCTAGCTGGCTAATGTTAGCTAGTCAGCTAGCTGGCTAATGCTATCTAGTCAGCTAGCTGGCTAATGTTAGCTAGTCAGCTAGCTGGCTAATGTTAGCTAGTCAGCTAGCTGGCTAATGTTAGCTAGTCAGCTAGCTGGCTAATGTTAGCTAGTCAGCTAGCTTGCTAAATCGCGATTTTCGTAAATGAACTTTACGATAAAAAAATGCATAATCGTTTGTCTCTACATTAACTAACATTCCTGTCAACTGTACATGTTTTTGCATGATTCGTTATGACGTTATAATCCCTTACATTTGCTTCCATCCTAGTATTTCTGTCCGCCATCTTTGATCCAGTTCAGTTCTGTGTGGGTGTACCCCTCTCTCCTAGTGTTTCTGTCCGCCATCTTTGATCCAGTTCAGTTCTGTGTAGGGGTACCCCTCTCTCCTAGTATTTCTGTCTGCCATCTTTGATCCAGTTCAGTTCTGTGTAGGGGTACCCCTCTCTCCTAGTATTTCTGTCCGCCATCTTTTATCCAGATCAGTTCTGTGTAGGGGTACCCCTCTCTCCTAGTATTTCTGTCCGCCATCTTTGATCCAGTTCAGTTCTGTGTAGGGGTACCCCTCTCTCCTAGTATTTCTGTCCTCCATCTTTGATCCAGTTCAGTTCTGTGTAGGGGTACCCCTCTCTCCTAGTATTTCTGTCCGCCATCTTTGATCCAGTTCAGTCCTGTGTAGGGGCACCCCTCTCTCCTAGTATTTCTGTCCGCCATCTTTGATCCAGTTCAGTTCTGTGTAGGGGTACCCCTCTCTCCTAGTATTTCTGTCCGCCATCTTTGATCCAGTTCAGTCCTGTGTAGGGGCACCCCTCTCTCCTAGTATTTCTGCCCGCCATCTTTGATCCAGATCAGTTCTGTGTAGGGGTACCCCTCTCTCCTAGTATTTCTGTCCGCCATCTTTGATCCAGATCAGTTCTGTGTAGGGGTACCCCTCTCTCCTAGTATTTCTGTCCGCCATCTTTGATCCAGTTCAGTTCTGTGTAGGGGTACCCCTCTCTCCTAGTATTTCTGTCTGCCATCTTTACTGAAGAAAGTCTAACAGTCACTAGTGCAGCAGCAGCCTCCCCTGGTCCTAGTGCAGCAGCAGCCTCCCCTGGTCCTAGTGCAGCAGCAGCCTCCCCTGGTCCTAATAGGAAGTTTAAGATGCGATGGAACTGTTCACGAAAAAAATATATTGACTGATATTGATTTATTTAGGGGGGGCTAATGAATATTTTAGTACCAGCGATGTCCCTTATTCCTACCCTTTAACTTTTTGTCTGACAAAATTAACATTTTACTCAACTGCGTTACCCACTCCAGTCAGCAGATGGCGGTCTGGGAATTTAAGGTAATGCTGTTGGTGTGACGTATAATGTAGTGGACGGAACTCTTCTTTCAACAGCAGCAACAGTTAGTCAGACACCACGGTAGCTTGCTAGACAAAATAGCCGAACCAATAAAGCTCTTTA
Organism: Salmo trutta; assembly: GCF_901001165.1. Classification (NCBI taxonomy): domain Eukaryota; kingdom Metazoa; phylum Chordata; class Actinopteri; order Salmoniformes; family Salmonidae; genus Salmo; species Salmo trutta. Next base: position 17,605,666 of record NW_021822911.1, on the reverse strand, counting down.
GACGCTTTAGTGTATATTAGCCACTGTGTTTTAAACCCACTTCTGTCGTCTAGTTAGTTATCAGATTTAATTTCATATTTACGGTGTTGTTGTTATTATTCAGCTAGCGGGCTGGTTAAGTTAGCATTAGCCTAGCTAGCTAACATCTCCGACCATGCGGTTACTGAGCTACTCTCCTCCTGCTAAAGAAGATGAGGACATCACAGTAAAACAAGAAGTAGAGGGTGAGGCCGTTACTGTGAAAGAAGAAAAAGACGTGTTCAGAGTGAAAGAGGAGGAGGATGTCACAGTAAAACAAGAAGTAGAGGGTGAGGCCATTACTGTGAAAGAAGAAAAAGACGCGTTCAGAGTGAAAGAGGAGGAGGATGTTACAGTAAAAGAAGAGGAGGATGCAGTTTATGGAGTGAAAGAGGAAGAGATGACTGTTACATCGATAAAGGAGGAAACTGGATATCTAGGCCCGGTTTCCCAAACGCATCTTAAGGCGTCCAATGTTTCTAACGGTGAATTTAGCAATAAGATGGGTTTGAGAAACCGTTCCCTGATTAACACTAGTAAGTACTGTCTTAAATACAGAGGCACAAACTCTGCAGTTGTTGAACTGATGTGTGGTGTTAAAGGGGAAATCTGCAATAGCTACATCCATATTGTGACTTTTAAATTATTTATTTATAGCCATTGATTCTTGAAGAATATAACACATGCTTCATGAGCTTAGTTTAACTGTTGTACCCCATCAGAACCACAAATAAGCTTTTTTTTTACTCCAATGTTTAGAAACAATGTAAATCAACACTGTATAGCCTCAACATAGTTAAAACTATAATGTTGATATCATGGATGGTCAGTCCTTGCATCCATAGGTCTGTCTATGAATTTGAAAGTAGTTACATTTCTCCAACCCCATAATCATCTTATAACCAAAACAGTGGTGGAATGACAGATTTGTTATTGTTTGAACTGCAGATTGATGGGTTGTGTGGGTTTTTTAAACAGTAACAAAATGGCTGCCCAGAGACGTGGTTTGGTAAACAGCTGAGGGATGGGGGATGGAGAAATGTAACCACTCTCAAATTCATAGAGAAAGCTATTGTAGCAACCTTCAGGCTATCCCCTGAATTCACTACACTATGAATACAAAGACTGGCCATCCATGATGTCATAATGATAGTTTAACCAGGTTTCTAGGATATATAGTATATTCTAGAATTCATCCATGATGTCATAATGATAGTTTAACCAGGTTTCTAGGATATATAGTATATTCTAGAATTCATCCATGATGTCATAATGATAGTTTAACCAGGTTTCTAGGATATATAGTATATTCTAGAATTCATCCATGATGTCATAATGATAGTTTAACCAGGTTTCTAGGATATATAGTATATTCTAGAATTCATCCATGATGTCATAATGATAGTTTAACCAGGTTTCTAGGCTATATAGTATATTCTAGAATTCATCCATGATGTCATGATGATAGTTTAACCAGGTTTCTAGGCTATATAGTATATTCTAGAATTCATCCATGATGTCATAATGATAGTTTAACCAGGTTTCTAGGCTATATAGTATATTCTAGAATTCATCCATGATGTCATAATGATAGTTTAACCAGGTTTAGATATAGTATTTAGATATAGTATAGATATAGTGTATTCTATAACTGCCAGTGTAGATTTCCTGTGGAGGCAAATTATTAGAGCTGTTGATAAGTCATTGTATAATATTCAGCCAATTGTTTTTCATGCCATTACATTAAAGGCAAGACATACCTAGATTCAATTACATTCATGAATTGGTTTGAAACCTTTGTTTTAAACCCTTCTCAAAATTGGTGCCTTGCCGGATTTGTAAAAAATGGTTTTAGCTGTGGTTTGGGTTTTTGTGACATTATATGCTAGCTTGAAAAATGGGTGTCTGATTATTTCTGGCTGGGCACTCTCCTGGCATAATCTAATGTTTTGCTTTCGTTGTAAAGCCTTTTTGAAATCGGACAGTGTGGTTAGATTAACGAGAGTCTTGTCTTTAAATAGCAGTAAAATAGTCATATGTTTGAGAAATTGAAGTAATAGTATTTCAAACGTTTTAAAAATCGCGCCACAGGATTAAACTGGCTGTTACGTAGGTGGGACGAATTCGTCCCGCCGGTCCCATAGAGGTTAAAGATTAACTTCTTGTTAATCAAACCACGGTGTCAGATTTCAAAAAGGCTTTACCGTGAAAGCATACCATACGATTATCTGAGAACAGCGCCCAGCAGACAAATCATTACAAACAGTTACCAGCCAAGTAGAGGAGTTACACAAGTCAGAAATAGCGATAAAATGAATCACTTACTTTTGATGATCTTCATATCGTTGCACTCGCAAGACTCCCATTTACTCAATAAATGTTCGTTGTGTTCGGTAAAGTCTCTCTTTATATCCAAAAACCTCAGTTTTGTTCATGCGTTTTGTTCAGTAATCCACAGGCTCAAAGGCAATCACAACAGCCAGACGAAAAATCAGAAAAGTATCAGTAAAGTTCGTAGAAACATGTCAAACGATGTTGATAATCAATCCTCAGGTTGTTTTTAGCCTAAATAATAGATAACATTTCAACCGGACAATAACGTCTTCAGTATAAAAGGTAAACAAGAAAGGCGCGCTGTCGATCTCGCGCATGAAAAATCTATGGGACACTGAATGGTCTACTCATTCAGAGTGGTCTTACACTCTCATTTTTCAGAATACAAGCCTGAAACAATTTCTAAAGACTGTTGACATCTAGTGGAAGCCATAGGAAATGCAATTTGAGACCTAAGTCAATGGAATCTGTATAGGCAGTCAATGGAACACTACAACAACAAAAAATCCCACTACCTGGATGGATTTTTCTCAGGTTTTCGCCGTCATATCAGTTATGTTATACTCACAGACATTATTTTAACAGTTTTGGAGACTTTAGAGTGTTTTCTATCCAAATCTAACAAGTTTACTTTGGCACGCTTTTCATCCAGAGGTGAAAATAGTGCCCCCTACCCTAGTGAGGTTAACACCCCGGCTGTCCTACAATCCAAGCCAGATGCCCTCAATCTCACACAAATTATCAAGGAACCCACCAGGTACAACCCCTAAATCTGTAAACATGGGCACCCTCATAGATATTATCCTGACCAACTTGCCCTCCAAATACACCTCTGCTGTTTTCAATCAGGATCTCAGCGATTACTGTCTCATTGCCTGCATCCGTTATGGGTTTGCGGTCAAACGACCACCCCTCATCACTGTCAAACGCTCCCTAAAACACTTCTGCAAGCAGGCCTTTCTAATCGACCTGGCCCTGGTCTCCTGGAAGGATTTTTACCTCATCCAGTCAGTAGAGGATGCCTGGTTGTTCTTTAAAAGTAATTTCCTCACCATCTTAAATAAGCATGCCCCTTTCAAAAAATGTAGAACTAAGGACGGATATAGCCCTTTGTTCACTCCAGACCTGACTGCCCTCGACCAGCACAAAAACATCCTATGGCGGACTGCACTAGCATCGAATAGTCCCCGCGATATGCAACTTTTCAGAGAAGTCAGGAACCAATACACACAGTCAGTTAGGAAACCAAAGGCTAGCTTTTTCAAACAGAAATTTGCATCCCGTAGCTCTAACTCCAAAAAGTTTTGGGACACTGTAAAGTCCATGGAGACTAAGAGCACCTCATCCCAGCTGCCCACTGCACTGAGGCTAGGAAACACTGTCACCACCGATAACTCCACGATAATGGAGAATTTCAATAAGCATTTCTCTACGGCTGGGCACGCTTTCCTCCTGGCTACCCCAACCCCGGCCAACAGCTCCCCACAGCTACTTCCCTAAGCCTCCCCGTCTTCTCCTTCACCCAAATCCAGATAGCTGATGTTCTGAAAGAGTTGCAAAACCTGGACCCGTACAAATCAGCTGGTCTTGACAATCTGGACCCTCTCTTTCTATAATTATCCGCCGCAATTGTGGCAACCCCTATTACTAGTCTGTTCAACCTCTTTCGTATCGTCTGAGATTCCTAAAAATTGGAACGCTTCCGTGGTCATCCCCCTCTTCAAAGGAGGTGTCACTCTAGACCCAAACTATTACAGACCTATATCCATCCTGCCCTGCCATTCTAAAGTCTTCGAAAGTCAAGTTAACAAACAGATCACTGATCATTTTGAATCCCACCGTACCTTCTCCACTGTGCAATCCAGTTTCCGAGCTGGTCACGGGTGCACCTCAGCCACGCTCAAGGTACTAAACGATATCATAACCGCCATCGATAAGAGACAGTACTGTGCAGCCGTCTTCATCGACCTGGCCAAGGCTTTGGACTCTGTCAATCACCGTATTCTTATCGGCAGACTCATCAGCCAAAAAGAACAACCGATCAATCAACAACCGATCGCTGCCTACACCCGCCCGACTAGCATCACTACTCTGGACGGTTCTGATTTAGAATATGTGGACAGCTACAATTCCTCGGTGTCTGGTTAGACTATAAACTCCTTCCAGACTAATATTAAAATATTAAGCATCTCCAATCCAAAATTAAATCTAGAACCGGCTTCCTATTTCACAACAAAGCCTCCTTCACTCACGCTGCCAAACATACCCTCGTAAAACTGACTATCCTACCGATCCTTAACTTCGGCGATGTCATTTACAAAATAGCCTCCAACACTCTACTCAACAAACTGGATGCTCTTGTCGGCTGGCTCTCGCTACATATTCGTCGCCCAACCCGCTGGCTCCAGGTCATCTATAAGTCTTAGCTAGGTAAAGCTCCGCCTTAACTCAGCTCACTGGTCACCATAGCAACGCCCACCCGTAGCACGCGCTCCAGGAGGTATATCTCACTGGTCATCCCCAAAGCCAACACCTCCTTTGGCTGCCTTTCCCTCCAGTTGTCTGCTGCCAATGACTGGAATGAATTGCAACAATCGCTGAAGTTGGAGACATATATCTCCCTCACTAACTTTAAGCATCAGCTATCTGATCAGCTTACCAATCGCTGCAGCTGTACATAGTCCACTGTAAATAGCCCATCCAACTGCCTACCTGATCCACATGTTTTTATTTACTTTTATTTACTTTTGTTTTTTTTGCTCTTTTGCACCCCAGTATTTCTACCTGCACATCATCATCTGCACATCTATCTCTCCAGTGTTAATTTGCTAAATTGTAATTACTTCGCTACTATGGCCTATTTATTGCCATACCTCCGTACTCCATTTGCACACACTGTATATAGATTTATCTATTGTGTTATTGACTGTTCGTTTGTTTATCCAACGTGTAACTCTGTTTTTTTTGTCGCACTGCTTTGCTTTATCTTGGCCAAGTTGCAGTTGTAAATGAGAACTTGTTCTCAACTAGCCTACCTGGTTAAATAAAGGTCAATATATATATATATATATATATATCTTAACTTTATTGACACCCAAATGGATACTGTCATTAATGCGGTTCTTCAATAATTACACATAATACTTAATACTGTAGCTGTTTAGTTACAGTCACATGTTCAACTATCATCAGCTGATCCAGGAAATCCTTTTCTGAATGACAGTCACATGACAAACATCACGACATGCAACAACAACCAAAGTGCTTCTTCATTCATTACTCTGGTAAAGACAGTTATGCCGTGCTCCACTTTGGATCCAACATTCCTACTTTGGTCATAATGTGTAGAGAACTGTTCCTTGATGGATAGGCTATTGTACAACACAGAGCTATTTTCCTATATTTGTTGTTAGGTGAAGTTATGGGCCAATTTTGCAAACAAACAGTGTACAAACCCTCATTGTCACCTTGACGGAAAAGCTAGCCAAAGAGCATTTTTTTCTGGTTGAAGTGTTTTTTTTAAGTACAAAGCGGTTGATTTGCGACAATAACACAAACATATTAACCTGTTGGGGATAGGGGCAGTATTTGCACGGCCGGATAAAAAACGTACCCGATTTAATCTGGTTACTACTCCTGCCCAGTAACTAGAATATGCATATAATTATTAGCTTTGGATAGAAAACACCCTAAAGTTTCTAAAACTGTTTGAATGGTGTCTGTGAGTATAACAGAACTCATTTGGCAGGCCAAAACCTGAGATTCCAAACAGGAAGCGCTCTCTCTGACCATTTCATGGCCTTCTTGATCATCTCTAACCAAAACAGGGGATCTCTGGCATAACGTGACATTTTCTAACGCTCCCATAGGCTCTCAGAAGGCGCCAGAAAGCTGAATGGTGGCTTTGCAGGCCCTAGCTGAAAAACAGTAGCGCATTTTGTAAGTGGTCGATCTGAGGACAATGAGACTGGAGGCGCGTGCAGGAGTCGACTCCATGTTTACTTTCTCTCTCTTTGAACTAAAACAGGGTTTCCGGGTCGGAATATTATCACTTTTTTACGAGAAAAATCGCATAAAAATTGATTTTAAACAGCGGTTGACATGCTTCGAAGTACGGTAATGGAATATTTAGACATTTTTCGTCACGAAACGCGTCGGGCGCGTCACCCTTCTTTACCCTTCAAGACACTATCCGAACGCACGAACAAAACGCCGCTATTTGGATATAACTATGGATTATTTTGGACCAAACCAACGTTAGTTATTGAAGTAGAAGTCCTGGGAGTGCATTCTGATGAAGAACACCAAAGGTCATCAAACTTTTCTTATAGTAAATCAGAGTTTGGTGAGTACCACACTTGGTGGGTGTCAAAATAGCTAGCCTGTGATGGCCGGGCTATCTACTCAGAATATTGCAAAATGTGCTTTCACCAAAAAGCTATTTTAAAATCGGACATAGCGAGTGCATAAAGGAGTTCTGTATCTATAATTCTTAAAATAATTGTTATGTTTTTTGTGAACGTTTATCGTGAGTAATTTAGTAAATTCACCGGAAGTGTTCGGTGGGAATGCTAGTCACATGCTAATGTAAAAAGCTGGTTTTTGATATAAATATGAACTTGATTGAACAAAACATGCATGTATTGTATAACATAATGTCCTAGGATTGTCATCTGATGAAGATCATCAAAGGTTAGTGCTGCATTTAGCTGTGGTTTGGGTTTATGTGACATTATATGCTAGCTTGAAAAATGGGTGTCTGATTATTTCTGGCTGGGTACTCTGCTGACAATCTAATGTTTTGCTTTCGTTGTAAAGCCTTTTTGAGATCGGACAGTGTGGTTAGATTAACGAGAGTCTTGTCTTTAAAATAGTCATATGTCTGAAAAATGGAAGTTTTGGGATTTTTGAGGAATTTGAAAGTGTCCCACCTAGCCCATAGAGGTTAAGCAGGAGATTCAAATGAGCCTTACAATTATAATCCAAAGTAGTGTGAAATGCACTCATAAGCAACCTGGAAATGGAGGTTACTCCCCTGAGTTTCCCTCATTCACATTCAGAATACATTGTGAAAAACTCAAATCTTTTCTCACCATTTTTGCTCCAGGCAGATATAGTACATCCATAACTATCGGTTTCCTCATTAGCAGGGAGGAGTTTCTGCAATCAAATTGCATGTGCATCGCCCTCATGTTGCAATTTTAGCTAACACAGAAAGGGGCCTAAATTGGAGACCAAAAGTCGTCTGGCACACTGCTTAGAGCTTCAACAACATGAATAACTTATTTCTAGCCTACAATCATCGATGTTACTACTGTGAAAACAAGACAAAATATGACTGTTCTTGCTCATTTTAAGACATGTCAAGTAATCATTACATTCATTACAGATGTCAATTGTTGTCCAACATCATGGCTACGCTGTTGGCATCACCTTTTACAGTGGATTTTCGCTGTTGTGGGCCTTTAACCATCTGTCTGACTTTGTTGTTCACACAGGAGAGAGACTGGACTACCGTGGGTCCTCTGGGGAGCCTCAACAACCTCATGATGCTGACGAGGCAGAGAAGAGTCTCTTCACATTAGAACACCTCAAGAAACACCTGCAGACATCCACAGGGAAGAGAACTCACTGCTGCTCTGACTGTGGGAAGAGATTCACCTCCCCATCAGGCATTAAAATTCACCAGAGAATCCACACAGGAGAGAAACCTTATAGCTGTAATCAATGTGGGAAGAGTTTTGGTCTATCTGGAAATCTGACTATACACCAGAGAACACACACAGGAGAGAAATCGTATAGCTGTGATCAATGTGGGAAGAGTTTTGGTCAATCTGGAAAACTGACAGTACACCAGAGAATACACACAGGAGAGAAACCTTATAGCTGTGATCAATGTGGGAAGAGTTTTGGTCAATCTGGAAAACTGACAGTACACCAGAGAATACACACAGGAGAGAAACCTTATAGCTGTGGTCAATGTGAGAATAGTTTTACTACATCTGACTGTCTAACTAAACACCAGAGAACACACACAGGAGAGAAACCTTATAGCTGTGATCAATGTGGGAAGAGTTTCACTACATCAAGCATTCTGACTGTACACCACAGAAGACACACAGGAGAGAAACCTTATAGCTGTGATCAATGTTGGAAGAGTTTTGGTCAATCTGGACATCTGACTCAACACCAGAGAACACACACAGGAGAGAAACCTTATAGCTGTGATCAATGTGACAAGACATACTCTAATAAAAGATATCTGATTAAACATCAGAAAATACATGAAGGAGTTGTTTCATGATATCAATGAATTAATGTCACAATGTAGAATGTTTTAACATTGTAGTAGGAGTATTTTAATGATGTCACAATGTAGAACCCTAAACGTTTGCCCCCTGTTCTATTGATTTCAACATGATATGGATATTAGCCTCAGGGGGAAAATCCAGGCTCTGAATTGGAAGAGTTACTATTTATGAGTTTTAACAAAAAGTGACTAACCAAAAAAGAGTTGTGTTACAACAAAATATCTTATAGTTGTGGTCATTGGGAAGAGTTTTTCTCAATCTGACTCTGACTACACACCAGAGAACATACACAGGAGATAAACGTTATAGCTGTGACCAGAGATAATCTGATTTAAAGATCTAATCAAATATTAGAAAATACATGCATGAAGGAGTTGTTTCATGATATCAATGAAATGTCACAATGTAGAATGTTTTAACATTGTAGTTGGAGTATTTTAAGGAATTTCACAATGTAGAACCCTAAACGTTTGTCCCCTGTTCTATTGATTTCAACATGATATGGATATTAGCCTCAGGGGGGAAATCCAGGCTCTGAAATGGAAGAGTTACTATTTATGAGATTTAACAAAAAGTGACTAACAAAAAAAGAGATGTGTTACACTTACCACGTTGGTGACCCACTTGAATCAAAATGCAACACTTCAAAATGTAGCTAGCTGTTTTCTACAAGTTGTCCTCTAACCAGGGATGTACACATTACTCCCAGATTCCATGTGGTTTTTGAGCTGTTAGTTTTAACAGGACTTGCAACCTCATCTCCCTCCTCTCACACAATTGATTTCAACATGATATCGATGAGTGATGACAAATAAGTTCCTTTGTTTAGCGACCCCTACATTTAAATTTATCACTCCAAAATGTAGCTGACTGTCTTCTGCAGGTTGTCCTCTAATCAGTGAGGTAAAATATATCTCCCATTTCCATGTGTTTTTGTTTAGTTGTTAGTTTCAACAGCACGTACAACCTGATTTCCCCCCTAATCGATATCAGTGATTTATTGCGACTTGTCAAAACAACAGCGTTTCTGGTGCTTGTGCAGTTTATAAGGTGCTTGTTTAAAAAATACAAGTAATATGATTATTGTGGCAGATGTTTGTGTACATAGCACATGTTATGTTTAGGTTTTCAATTTATCCCAAACTGTTTCTGCACATTGGTGATTGATTTGGACACGTTAAAACTGTTTTGACATTGGGGCTATCCCATCTAGCAAAATGTCATTGAAAAGAATACTATGCCCGACGGCCAATAATCAATTTGTCTATAATCAACTTTATTAACAATCCTACATCACTCCAGTATTTCTTTACAACATTCAAATGCTAATTGTCTTTATTCCACTACTGAAGTAGCATGACTCAAATCACCTCATATTTAAAACATTCAGCCTGACAAAAGATACATGTTTTATTATTTCATGCCTCACGATTAAGTTAATTATTGCCAATACATATTAACAAAGGGGTGTACATTTGGTTTGATATTTAATATTTACAATTCATGTAACATTTAGTAATCATAATTATTTATGCAACCAACTGACAATTTTTGGGTACAATTATATTGATATTGTTGCCCTGCTTTTATAATATCAGGGTTCATTCTCAGATGTGCCAACCCAAATGTACTAGAGCATGACATTGGGGACTGGGCCCCGATCCAACAACATGCCTATCGAGATATTGCAGGAGTTTGCTCTTGAAATCAGACATGACTAATACAATTTGATTTGATTTTTGTTTGGGCTTGTTCCAAGGGGACGAGAGTTCTAGAAGCTAGTGAGTTTTAGGAAGACGAGAGTTCTAGAAGCTAGTGAGTTTTAGGAAGACGAGAGTTCTAGAAGCTAGTGAGTTTTAGGATTCTATAGAAATTATATGATTGTATATTATTATTTAGAAGTACGTGTTTTTTGTTGTTTTTAAATGTTGACAGCCAGTAGACACCATGTTAGTATTGAAGAAGGTGAAGCATTGTAGTTGATTATAATGTGAAATGGAAGTTGTTTTCTGTTGGTGGTGAGCAAACTTGTCCAACAAAAATATAGGATATATTTGTTGTCTTAAGGTGTTACATGCTTTGGTTTTTCCATTTATGTTTTGAGGTTGGACTTTAGCACGTCTAGCTCGTTAGCAGGTCTAGCTCGTTAGCAGGTCTAGCTCGTTAGCACGTCTAGCTCGTTAGCAGGTCTAGCTCGTCAGCACGTCTAGCTCGTTAGCACGTCTAGCTCGTTAGCACGTAGGACGCACTGATTGGTGTCACCTCGTTAGTCAGTATGTGTTACACCTGTGCTGGCTTGTCCATCTCGTTAGTGGGAAGGTGTTTCACCTGAGCTGGTCCAGGTTCTATTTAAGAGTGTCTGGCCCAGTGCTCCAGTTGTCTTGATACATGTGGAGAGTCAACACCTTTAGTTGCTCCACCTTTTTGGTTTGCTTCCTGTCTTTAAGTTTGGTGTGGGTTTTTCTTTTGTTTGCCTCTTCTTGGGCAGATTTAGTGGGTCTCATGGTGGGTGTCTTTTAGGTCCCAGTTGTTGTTACTAGTCAACTTCCAGTGGACACCCCCATAGTGTCTTTCAGAGCCCCTCCTAAAAAACAAGTTATATTTTGGGTTGGATATTGCATCATATTGTTAATATTTTAATCAATGGCATTTCCTTACAATGCTCATTAGTATTTCAGTTGTTAGTCTTCTGTTTTTTTTATCCTCTTATGTTTGTGTACTAAATATTTCTGTTTATTTTCATTGTTTTTTCCTGTGAAGCCATTGTGTTGCATCCATGTCTGAAATGTGCTGTATAAATAAAGCTTGATTTGATCCTATTGCAAAACTAATGAACCCTATGACCGACCAATCAACAGACTCTTGGTCGCTGGTAGTATGAAAATCAGTATCAATCCCATGTCAAAGGATTCAACTACTGAAAACAGAAACAAACAAATGGATCAAACAGATCGATCCCACTTTTCCAGCCTGCTGAAGGCGTGGTGGAGTGGTAAACACCACCCCCGGCTCTACCAGGGGCTTGAGGTGGTCTCCCACATCTCTGCTTATGTCATGTTCTGTGGCCTTGCTGTTCCATTTCTTGACTGTCCCTGCAACACAGAAACACATTTAGTCATATTATATAAAAACACTCAAAGTAATGGATATGGAGCATCTATTGCCTCAGTTACACCTGGCACCTAAATGTGACTTCTGTCATCTGATCACTCCAAGCTGCATTAGGTTCAGATCTACCAGGATGGGCCTTTGACATAGTCTGGACGCAGTCAGGCCACTGAATATAAATAAGCAATGTAAGGAGATGGGGTTAATGAGTGAGGAAAAGTACATTACACACAAATTACCTTCATAATATCAAAGAACAAATGTGTCTGAGGGGAAATTACCTTTCATACAGCCAAAAGGGGTGAGAAATTACACCAATATCAGTGGACAATTTGCACTAATGTAAATAAACATGGATTATGGAACATATTCCCTTTTGCTGACGTGATGAACCGCTAAGGGGACATAAATATTTACCATCTAAACCATGTGTGACCTCTCACCTCTCTGGCTGTAGAAGTGTTCTTCCTAACCAGTCCCTCAACAGCTCTCTGACTGAGCTCCACCCTCACTGGGTCTTCAGAGGAGAGGAAGGCTGAGGAGGGATGAATGGATCAGTCTGTCAATAAAGTGTAGAGCTGCTGTCTATGCTGTCTTCAATATCACTATTTTAGTAGTTCATTAAAGTAAATAAGGCTTTATGACTGCTGAATACCAACTATCAATCACTTAGATCATGTATTGTTAGGTAGAGATACATCCTTGGGACGTCCCTAGCCTGTTGAAGTTGACATTTAAAATGGTTAAGGTTAGGGTTAGGGTTAGGGTTTAGGGTAGGGATGTCCCAAGGATCCCGGATAGCATTGACCATTGTGCATTCTTCTGTCTCTTTTACATAGCAGGTGATGGGTTCTGAACTTGAAAATATGAAATATAGTTATGTGAAATTTAATAAAACAATAATGTATGTTGATGCTAATATGATGTACAATATTCCATGATGTTTCTACATGATAACAATAGAGTAATATATTTAATATGATGTACAATATTCCATGATGTTTCTATATGATAACAATAGAGTAAAATATTTAATATGATGTACAATATTCCATGATGTATCTATATGATAACAATAGAGTAATATATTTAATATGATGTACAATATTCCATGATGTTTCTATATGATAACAATAGAGTAAAATATTTAATATGATGTACAATATTCCATGATGTTTCTATATGATAACAATAGCCTAATATTTTTAGTATGCCATATACTATTTTTTAACAGTTTCACTAATTAATTTTAATTAACTTAATCATTATGATTCAACATCAGTTCACCGTCTCACCTCATACTGTATTGGAGCAGCAGCAGCTGACTGCCCAGTTCAACATCAGTTCACCGTCTCACCTCATACTGTATTGGAGCAGCAGCAGCTGACTGCCCAGTTCAACATCAGTTCACCATCTCACCTCATACTGTGTTGGAGCAGCAGCAGCTGACTGCCCGGTTCAACATCAGTTCACCGTCTCACCTCACACTGTATTGGAGCAGCAGCAGCTGACTGCCCAGTTCAACATCAGTTCACCGTCTCACCTCATACTGTATTGGAGCAGCAGCAGCTGACTGCCCAGTTCAACATCAGTTCACCGTCTCACCTCATACTGTATTGGAGCAGCAGCAGCTGACTGCCCAGTTCAACATCAGTTCACCGTCTCACCTCATACTGTATTGGAGCAGCAGCAGCTGACTGCCCGGTTCAACATCAGTTCACCGTCTCACCTCATACTGTATTGGAGCAGCAGCAGCTGACTGCCCGGTTCAACATCAGTTCACCGTCTCACCTCATACTGTATTGGAGCAGCAGCTGAATGCCCGGTTCAACATCAGTTCACCGTCTCACCTCATACTGTATTGGAGCAGCAGCTGACTGCCCGGTTCAACATCAGTTCACCGTCTCACCTCATACTGTATTGGAGCAGCAGCAGCTGACTGCCCGGTTCAACATCAGTTCACCGTCTCACCTCATACTGTATTGGAGCAGCAGCAGCTGACTGCCCGGTTCAACATCAGTTCACCGTCTCATCTCATACTGAGGCATGTGTTATATTCTTTAAGAATCAATGGTTATAAATAAATAATTAAAAAAGTCTAAATATGGATGTAGTTTTGCATATTTCCCCTTTAACACCACACATCAGTTCAACAACTGCAGAGTTTGTGCCTCTGTCTTTAAGACAGTACTTACTAGTGTTAATCAGGGCCGTTTATCGTTAGAACCATTGGATGCCTTAACATGCCTTTGGGAAACCGGGCACAGATATCCAGTTTCTTCCTCTTCATCCTCCTCATCTTCCAATGTGACAATCTCCCCCTCCTCCTCTTTCACCCCAAAAACTCTTTCTCTTCCTCTCCTTTAGCAGTAACATCCTCCGCCTCCACTCTGAACGCGTCATCCTCTTGTTTAACTGAAACGTCTTTCTCTTCTTCTTTCACTGTAACAGCCTCACCCTTTACTTGTTTTTGTATTGTGACATCCTCTTCCTCCTCTTTCACGACAACGTTCAGCCACAGACCCTCTTTCTCCATCCAGCAGACCTCTTCTTCAGCAAGAGGAGAGTAGCTTAGTGAACTCATGGTCGGGGATGTTAGCTAGCTAGGCTAATGCTAACTTTACCAGACCGCTAGCTGAATAATAACAACAACACCGTCAATATGAAATTAAATCTGATAACTAACTAGATGACAGTAGTGGGTTTAAAACACAGTGGCTAATTGTTATATCTAGCCTAGCTGTAGAAGAACGCACATCTGCGCAGTTTCACATTGTACATCACTCTGTCGTTTAATGACATGTGCCACTCATCCTGACAACCCATTCGTTCGTAAAGCAGCACACTGTCGTAAACCATAACAACATACAGTATGACGTACAGCACGTCGTACCATACATAACACTAATATACACTAAAGCTTCTAAAGAGCTTTATTGGTTCGGCTATTTTGTCTAGCAAGCTACCGAGGAGGCTGAATAACTGTTGCTGCTGTTGAAAGAAGCGTTCCGTCCACTAGATTATACGTCACACCATCAGCATTACATTAAAGCCCCACATCGCCATCTGTTGACTGGAGTGGGTAAAATGTTGTTTTTTAAGACAAAAAGTTAAAGGGTAGGAATCATTGACGTCGCTAGGCCTAAAATATTCATTAGCCCCCCTAAATAAATCAATATCAGTCAATATATTTTTTCTGTGATTTATTTTTTTCGTCAACCGTTCCATCGCATCTTAAACTTCTTACCGGGCGGCACTAGGACCAGGGGAGGCTGCTGCTGCACTAGTGACTGTTAGACTTTCTTCAGCAATACTAGGAGAGAGGGGTACCCCTACACAGAACTGATCTGGATCAAAGATGGTGGACAGAAATACTAGGAGAGAGGGGTACCCCTACACAGAACTGAACTGGATCAAAGATGGAGGACAGAAATACAAGGAGAGAGGGGTACCCCAACACAGAACTGAACTGGATCAAAGATGGCGGACAGAAATACTAGGAGAGAGGGGTACCCCTACACAGAACTGAACTGGATCAAAGATGGCGGACAGAAATACTAGGAGAGAGGGGTACCCCTACACAGAACTGAACTGGATCAAAGATGGCGGACAGAAATACTAGGAGAGAGGGGTACCCCTACACAGAACTGAACTGGATCAAAGATGGCGGACAGAAATACTAGGAGAGAGGGGTACCCCTACACAGAACTGAACTGGATCAAAGATGGCGGACAGAAATACTAGGAGAGAGGGGTACCCCTACACAGAACTGAACTGGATCAAAGATGGCAGACAGAAATACTAGGAGAGAGGGGTACCTCTACACAGAACTGAACTGGATCAAAGATGGCGGACAGAAATACTCGGATGGAAGAAAATGTAAGGGATTATAATGTCATAACGAATCATGCCAAAAACATGTACAGTTGACAGGAATGTTAGTTAATGTAGAGACAAACGATTATGCTTTTTTTATCATTAAGTTCATTCACGAAAATCGCGATTTAGCCAGCTAGCTGACTAGCTAACATTAGCCAGCTAGCTAACATTAACCAGCTAGCTGACTAGCTAACATTAACCAACTAGCTAACATTAGCCAGCTAGCTGACTAGCTAACATTAACCAGCTAGCTGACTAGCTAACATTAACCAGCTAGCTGACTAGCTTTATGGGTGTTGAGTTTGAGTTTATTTTATTTTTACAGGGACAGTGCACATTAATCAACGTTTCAGTAAAAGTGCCGGTTTTAGCCAGCCGGCTAATTTTCAACCGCAGACAATCAACCGCAGACAATTTCAACCGTAGACAATCTGACATGAGTAAGAAATTGTCATTCTGGTTGTTTTAGGGACTCCTGAAACAACCAACAAACCAGGCTGTCGTTTTGTGAAACAGTGAATGTATAGAATCTAGTTAGCTGAAGAATTTACTGCAAATTGAATGTACAATTGTGTAAGCTTGCCTTTCTGATATTTGCCATGCAGATAGATGAAATAACATAGCTAGCTATGTTCTTGCTTATTGTGCAGTGGATGATTAAAATACCTGTATGCCTATGGATGTGTAGCTAGCTATCTAGCCGATCTGTGTATGGACCCAAACGTTTGGTATACATATTAGTTCAGAACCTATGAACCTCAGCTATCATAGCCAGTTGTATCAACTTCAAAACAGCCTGAATGACATTAATGAAGCCTATGGACTGAGTAGAATATAATATCATGTTGTACCAAGGATGCAAGTCGTATATACATGTAGTTATTACCATGCATGAGATCCCCACATTGTAGCCTGTACATTTAATATATTCACTGATCATGTACTCTACCTTGGAAAATAAAGGTGCAGTTTAGGTATGAATGTCTTTGAGATTATATTTCAGTCATATCCAATACCAGGAGTATCAAATTCCAGTCTTTGAATGACGCTGAGTCTGCATGTATGTATTACAATTATACACTTCAACAGTGTTTACCAATCTTGGTCCTGGGACATCAATGGTTACACGTTGTAACTAATAGACTAGAAACAGGATTTAAATAGTTAATTCATATATACAGAAATATAATGTTAAAAAACAGAACACTACACTTCCTATGCATCATGTAAATACTCTAACACTGGTTCATCTCAACATCTAATGTCCTTCATCTGCATTGATCTGATAAACACAGGATAGGTGGAGTATTTCATCACATTACACTTCATTTCAACCAGTAGAGAATGTGAAACGCTTTATTGAAAAGCTCATTATTCAAGTGTTATAAATACAAGTTCAATCTGTACTTCAATGCACATCTGTTGTGTTATAAAAACAGAGGAAGAAAGAGGAGGTGGTGAGAGAGGTGTAAAAGACAGAAAGGGAAAGAGGTAAGCACATAGGAGCAGGGAAGGCAGCACATGATTAATGAATCACAGTGCTACATAAATATTCTCTCAGTTCATCACAATTACATAATAGTGTCTCTCGTCGGCACAAAGGTTCTTAAAAGCAGGTGAGGTCGCGATGATGGGACTGGGGGTTGGCATCCTCACATCAAAACATATCTGCAGACGAGAGACAGATGGAGAGAGAGAGCATGTTTTAACCTTGTGTTTTTATTTTTTATTCTAACATTGTTAGTCATCAATCAGGAGGTGAAATGTAAAACTGACCTGGGATCATTAACTCTGGGACTACTGCATCTCTATCTGTATTTCAATGTAAAGCATCTCTTTAATAATACTTCCTGTATAATATAAACTGACCTGGGATCATTAACTCTGGGACTACTGCATCTCTATCTGTATTTCAATGTAATGCATCTCTTTAATAATACTTCCTGTATAATATAAACTGACCTGGGATCATTAACTCTGGGACTACTGCATCTCTATCTGTATTTCAATGTAAAGCATCTCTTTAATAATACTTCCTGTATAATATAAACTGACCTGGGATCATTAACTCTGGGACTACTGCATCTCTATCTGTATTTCAATGTAAAGCATCTCTTTAATAATACTTCCTGTATAATATAAATTGACCTGGGATCATTAACTCCGGGACTACTGCATCTCTATCTGTATTTCAATGTAAAGCATCTCTTTAATAATACTTCCTGTTGACCTGACCAAGTGACCTCTCACCTCTGATCATGCTGTGCCCTCTATGTAGCCAGTTCAGATGCAGGAGGGGTTCACCGACACAGCTGATATAACCTAGAGCATTTAGGGAGAAGAGGAGAGAGGGATGAAGTGAAGGAGAGAGACTGTTATTGAGAAAATAAGGTAGTTAAAGCGACAGTGTTCAACAGGAATCTGTGTGTGGCCTCACCTGGTGTCCACACCACACTAAGTGGCTGCAGAGTACTTTATGCTGAAAAACATGAACGGACACACAAGGACAAACAATATAGCGTAGTTATAGAAATAATGAAGTGTCTTACTATTCTCCATGGTTGGCCCTCTTGCCTATTCTTTGAAGGTGGAAGGAGCCACAGTTATACACCTGAACCTGCTTACTGCACAACACAATCCATCAATCAGATTGATACATGAGTGTGGAGGTGTGGGTTATAGGGTGTCTAATTGTTCTACATTTTTTCAATATGGGTGATTTAAAATAGCCTGTTTTGTTTTTGCACAGACATCACACCTTTACCTAAACAGCACCCTCACCTGAGAAGTAGAAATCAAAGGGAGAGAAACTGTGAATTGATTAGCTGCAGTTGACATAGCTCAGTAAATAGAAGAATACTCTTATTGCAATGTGAATGGCTCTTAAAAGAGCCTTTGGTTGTGCATAGTGTAGTCTAGGGTCCTCGTGTCCATCCTCATGAAGTTACGCAGGACACAGGTAGCCTTCACACACCTGAATTCCTCCAGGAGGCAGTCCCAGATGACCCTGGTCACCCAACCTTGCAGTGCCCTACACGGTAACTGTAGGCAATCGTTTTGAAGGAATCTCCAGTTACAAGGTATCTGTAGAAATATGGAAGACAATGTAATTATTAGACTGTTACATCACCAGGTCATTGTGGATTATTAAAGTATAATATCCCTGATAACAAATCATGATAACATTGGATTGTTAGATGCATGGGCACACATATGTACATGTGTAGCATGTGACAATAACAGGATCATATCAAGCATGGCATCACAAATGAATACATAAATACCACTTGAAGCTTGATAATGAGTTTGAATAATTTGAATCAGCTGTGCAGTGTGAAGGCAAAAACAAAAATTTGCCCCTCTTTGAGTCCCCAGCACTGAGAACCACTGCTCTTCATTGGGACCTCTTCGTATGTAGACTGGCTTTCATAGAGCTCTTTATCTGAGGACAGAAAACCTCACAAGAAACAGACTTCATTATAGTCAAATTACACCACACTGAATATTATGTTACTATTATCTCTGTCCTCACTTCTAGGGACAGGAACTACACAAAAGTACCTACCCTATCCAGAATAGCCTCCTCTCTCACTGACAGTTGGGGCTGCTATCCTTTCACCCTCCTCCATGGCTGTTAGCTAGCTACCTACAAATGCATGTGGAGTTTGTTTTTTACAGTGATACAGTGCCTTGCGAAAGTATTCGAACCCCCTTGAACTTTTTGACCTTTTGCCACATTTCAGGCTTCAAACATAAAGATATAAAAGTGTAATTTTTTGTGAAGAATCAACAACAAGTGGGACACAATCATGAAGTGGAATGAAATGTATTGGATATTTCAAACTTTTTTACAAATAAAAAACTGAAAAATTGGGCGTGCAAAATTATTCAGCCCCCTTAAGTTAATACTTTGTAGCGCCACCTTTTGCTGCGATTACAGCTGTAAGTCGCTTGGGGTATGTCTATCAGTTTTGCACATCGAGAGACTGAAATTTTTGCCCATTCCTCCTTGCAAAACAGCTCGAGCTCAGTGAGGTTGGATGGAGAGCGTTTGTGAACAGCAGTTTTCAGTTCTTTCCACAGATTCTCGATTGGATTCAGGTCTGGACTTTGACTTGGCCATTCTAACACCTGGATATGTTTATTTGTGAACCATTCCATTGTAGATTTTGCTTTATGTTTTGGATCATTGTCTTGTTGGAAGACAAATCTCCGTCCCAGTCTCAGGTCTTTTGCAGACTCTATCAGGTGTTCTTCCAGAATGGTCCTGTATTTGGCTCCATTCATCTTCCCGTCAATTTTAACCATCTTCCTTGCCCCTGCTGAAGAAAAGCAGGCCCGAACCATGGTGCTGCCACCACCATGTTTGACAGTGGGGATGGTGTGTTCAGGGTGATGAGCTGTGTTGCTTTTACGCCAAACATAACGTTTTGCATTGTTGCCAAAAAGTTCGATTTTGGTTTCATCTGACCAGAGCACCTTCTTCCACATGTTTGGTGTGTCTCCCAGGTGGCTAGTGGCAAACTTTAAACGACACCTTTTATGGATATCTTTAAGAAATGGCTTTCTTCTTGCCACTCTTCCATAAAGGCCAGATTTGTGCAGTATACGACTGATTGTTGTCCTATGGACAGAGTCTCCCACCTCAGCTGTAGATCTCTGCAGTTCATCCAGAGTGATCATGGGCCTCTTGGCTGCATCTCTGATCAGTCTTCTCCTTGTATGAGCTGAAAGTTTAGAGGGACGGCCGGGTCTTCGTAGATTTGCAGTGGTCTGATACTCCTTCCATTTCAATATTATCGCTTGCACAGTGCTCCTTGGGATGTTTAAAGCTTGGGAAATCTTTTTGTATCCAAATCCGGCTTTAAACTTCTCCACAACAGTATCTCGGACCTGCCTGGTGTGTTCCTTGTTCTTCATGATGCTCTCTGCGCTTTAAACGGACCTCTGAGACTATCACAGAGCAGGTGCATTTATACAGAGACTTGATTACACACAGGTGGATTCTATTTATCATCATTAGTCATTTAGGTCAACATTGGATCATTCAGAGATCCTCACTGAACTTCTGGAGAGAGTTTGCTGCACTGAAAGTAAAGGGGCTGAATAATTTTGCACGGCCAATTTTTCAGTTTTTTTATTTGTTAAAAAAGTTTGAAATATCCAATAAATTTCGTTCCACTTCATAATTGTGTCCCACTTGTTGTTGATTCTTCACAAAAAATTACAGTTTTATATCTTTATGTTTGAAGCCTGAAATGTGGCAAAAGGTCGAAAAGTTCAAGGGGGCCGAATACTTTCGCAAGGCACTGTAAATACATCAAGATAGCTAGCTAAAATGTAGTTAGGTAGCTGGTGATATTTAATTATATCTATACAGAATGTGATATTTAATTCTATCTAGCTATCTATCTATACAGAATGTGAAGTTGGTTAGATAGATAGCTCATTTAGCAGCTCATCTGAGTTAGCCTGCACTGTAGCTAGTTAGCTAATAATACATTGTTGTTTTTTACATTTTCAAAATCTATTTACTTACTTAATTACTTGAATAGGTTCTCCCAGCCATGTGGACAACTGGAAACAGGGCAGTAAAGTTTGTCACCAGGGCGCTTTAGAGGATATTACTATTGAACTATGTACCCATTTAATAACCAGACCTTCATACAAACTTGCTCTGCTGAATTCTTGATGGAGTCACAATGGGCGACCTAAGAGGCATCTAGTCCATCTGCTGACTGGACGCAGTTCAGTAAAATGTACATTTATTTTCAGACAACAAGTTAAAGGGTAGGAAGCATGAGTTTTTACTCACCAGTGTAACAACACAGTGTGGTTAAAGACTTAGTAACTGAGCTGTAGTCACGATCTGGTTTCCTATAAGTACAGTTATATTTTTGTGTTATTACATATTTCTTAACTTATTTATGGATATCCTCTAAACTACCCACAATGCACTATTTCTCTACGTCATATGGAGGATCTACTCTGTGCTACAGAGTTTGTATGCTAGCTCGGTAGCTAGCTCCAGCTTGTCAACATTAGCCACACCTCATGCGTTTCATATACTTTGTGGTTGTGTTATCTAGTGGGAACCCATGAGTGCAAACGATTGGTTTAATATGAAGTTATACACTTGAAGTTATTTCTGTTGTAGTTTACATCATAGGGAATAGGCTGGTCCTCCATATTACCTCACACCTGACTTTAGCATTCTTTGTAATTCTAATTGGATTTATGTAATAACTCTAAAAATAGAACAGTGAGGTGTAACTTTGCATTGGGACTTAAAAAATATTTTATTTTATATTTTATAAACAATACAAAACATACACACACAAACGACATCATATTAACATTAACTACATCACACCTTCCCAGACCCACTAGCACACATCTTCAGTGCCCGCATCTCAACACTGACACACCCCCATCTCCAGCTCCTGCATCACTCTCCACCACATGGCCTCAAACTGCACCATTTTATTTCTCTCC
This sequence comes from Salmo trutta, assembly GCF_901001165.1. Classification (NCBI taxonomy): domain Eukaryota; kingdom Metazoa; phylum Chordata; class Actinopteri; order Salmoniformes; family Salmonidae; genus Salmo; species Salmo trutta. The sequence continues at coordinate 17,583,521 of NW_021822911.1, read as the reverse complement.
GTCGCCCAGAACTTTACATTTTTAGATAATAAAGCATTTGACCTTTCTATTGCGTTAACAGTAATATTGTACTTCTGACAGCCAACTTTCTAACTCCGCCCATAACTTTTGGACGTTATAACATTCCCAGAAGGCTTATTGAGTCATTGTTAGTTTTACACTTTAAGACATGATTCTGCTGTTGTGCTGTAGAATTAGGGGATTTTGTCTCTTGTATAATAAGGGACTGTCATTTGTCCCAACATCACAGGCAACAGACTTTGATACAGTTAAAGACTTCCAAAAGTTGTTTCATGGGGTTTCACCCTGTGCACCTGCCAATGTAAATCCATTGAACGAGACAAGTTACCAGACAGGACACATTGCTAATGCTCTTTCCATTGATAACCTGAATGACAATTAACTTGTGGGTGGTGGTCGTGATGACGGCTTATTCGATGACGTCGTCCATCGGGATTCTCCAAAAAAGAAGACGCTCTGGATTGATCACTGGAGTCAGATGTGAAGGAGGAGGTTGATCATCAGGAGTCAGATGTGAAGGAGGAGGTTAATCATCAGGAGTCAGATGTGAAGGAAGAGGTTGATCATCAGGAGTCAGATGTGAAGGAGGAGGTTGATCATCAGGAGTCAGATGTGAAGGAGGAGGTTGATCATCAGAAGTCAGATGTGAAGGAGGAGGTTGATCATCAGAAGTCAAATGTGAAGGAGGAGGTTGATCATCAGGAGTCAGATGTGAAGGAGGAGGTTGATCATCAGGAGTCAGATGTGAAGGAGGAGGTTGATCATCAGGAGTCAGATGTGAAGGAGGAGGTTGATCATCAGGAGTCAGATGTGAAGGAGGAGGTTGATCATCAGGAGTCAGATGTGAAGGAGGAGGTTGATCATCAGGAGTCAGATGTGAAGGAGGAGGTTGATCATCAGGAGTCAGATGTGAAGGAGGAGGTTGATCATCAGGAGTCAGATGTGAAGGAGGAGGTTGATCATCAGGAGTCAGATGTGAAGGAGGAGGTTGATCATCAGGAGTCAGATGTGAAGGAGGAGGTTGATCATCAGGAGTCAGATGTGAAGGAGGAGGATGATCATCAGGAGTCAGATGTGAAGGAGGAGGTTGATCATCAGGAGTCAGATGTGAAGGAGGAGGTTGATCATCAGTGAACCTCTAGGATTGTGGCTGGGCTGGCGTTTACACTTCCAGCTTGGTCATATATTTTGATACATTGAATGTTCATATTGTGAACCTATGTTATATATTTGCACCTCCTGTTTCAGGAAGTGATGTCACTAAGTACTGCCCCTATATATACAGTGCAGTCAGAAAGTATTGAGAACCCTTCACTTTTTCCACATTTTGTTACGTTATTCTAAAATGGATTAAATCAATATTTTCCCTTCAATCTACACACAATACCCCATAGTGACATCACATTACCCCATAGTGATAAAAACAGTTTTTTATAAATGTTTCAAATGTAACAAAAACAACAACTGAAATATCACATTTACATACAGTACCAGTCAAACTTTTGGACACACCTCCTCATTCAAGGGTTTTTCCTTTATTTTTACTATTCTGTACATTGTAGAATAATAGTGAAGACATCAAAACTATGAAATAACACATATGGAATCACGTAGTAACCAAAAAAGTGTTAAACAAATCAAAATATATTTTATAATTGAGATTCTTCAAAGCAGTCACCCTTTGCCTTGATGACAGCTTTGCACACTCTTGGCATTATCTCAACCAGCTTCATGAGGTAGTCACCTGGAATTCATTTCAATTAACAGGTGTGCCTTGTTAAGTGTTGATTTGTGGAATTTCTTTCCTTCTTAATGCATTTGAGCCAATCAGTTGTGTTCTGACAAGGTATGGGTTGCTCTCATGAGGATTGCCACCGGAAAGGAAGACCCAGAGTTACCTCTGCTGCAGAAGATATGTTCATTAGAGTTAACTGCACCTCAGATTGCAGTCCAAATAAATGCTTCATAGAGTTCAAGTAACAGACACATCTCAACATCAACTGTTCAGAGACTTCATGAATCAGGCCTTCATGGTTGAATTGCTGCATTGCAAAAACACTGTTTACAAAAGCTTTGTTAAAGAACAAGAAAGCCAGCACACTGTCTACAAAAACGTGCTTTTCTTTCAAAAACAAGGACATTTCTAAGTGACCCCAAACTTTTTAACGGTGGTATAAATCTACATGATGTATTGTTACACCATGTAGGAGCAGTATAGACCTAGTCTGTTCATCAGAAAGTATTCAGACCCCTTCACTTTTTACACATTTTGTTACATTATTCTAAAATTTATGAGGAAAACATTGATTTAATCCATCTACACACAATACCCCATAATGACAAAGCAAAAACTGTTTTTTAGAAATGTTTGCAAATGTAACAAAAACAACAACTGAAATATCACATTTACATACAGTACCAGTCAAAAGTTTGGACACATCTACTCATTCAATGGTTTTTCTTTATTTTGACTATTTTCTACATTGTAGAATAACACTGAAGACATCAAAACTATGAAATAACACATATGGAATCATGTAGTAACCAAAAAAGGGTTAAACAAATCAAAATATATTTTATATTTGAGATATTTCAAAGCAGTCACTCCTTGCCTTGATGACAGCTTTGCACACTCTTGGCATTCTCTCAAACAGCTTCATGAGGTAGTCACCTGGAATTAATTTCAATTAACAGGTGTGCCTAGTGAAATGTTAATTTGAGGAATTTCTTTCCTTCTTAATGCGTTTGAGCCAATCAGTTGTGTTGTGACAAGGTATGGGTGGCTCTCATGAGGATTGCCACAGGAATGGAAGAAACAGAGTTACCTCTGCTGCAGAAGATATGTTCCTTAGAGTTAACTGCACCTCAGATTGCAGCCCAAATAAATGCTTAACAGAGTTCAAGTAACAGACACATATCAACATCAACTGTTCAGAGTCTGCGTGAATCAGGCCTTCATGGTTGAATTGCTGCATGCAAAAACACTGTTTACAAATAATGTGCTTTTCTTTCAAAAACAAGGATATTTCTAAGTGACCCCAAACTTTTGAACGGTAGTGGTGTATTGTTACACCATGTAGGAGCAGTATAGACCTAGTCTGTTCATTATATACATCTACATGATGTATTGTTACACCATGTAGGAGCAGTATAGACCTAGTCTGTTCATTATATACATCTACATGATGTATTGTTACACCATGTAGCAGCAGTATAGACCTAGTCTGTTCATTATATACATCTACATGATGTATTGTTACACCATGTAGGAGCATTATAGACCTAGTCTGTTCATTATATACATCTACATGATGTATTGTTACACCATGTAGGAGCATTATAGACCTAGTCTGTTCATTATATACATCTACATGATGTATTGTTACACCATGTAGGAGCAGTATAGACCTAGTCTGTTCATTATATACATCTACATGATGTATTGTTACACCATGTAGGAGCAGTATAGACCTAGTCTGTTCATTATAGACATCTACATGATGTATTGTTACACCATGTAGGAGCAGTATAGACCTAGTCTGTTCATTATATACATCTACATGATGTATTGTTACACCATGTAGGAGCAGTATAGACCTAGTCTGTTCATTATATACATCTACATGATGTATTGTTACACCATGTAGCAGCAGTATAGACCTAGTCTGTTCATTATATACATCTACATGATGTATTGTTACACCATGTAGGAGCATTATAGACCTAGTCTGTTCATTATATACATCTACATGATGTATTGTTACACCATGTAGGAGCATTATAGACCTAGTCTGTTCATTATATACATCTACATGATGTATTGTTACACCATGTAGGAGCAGTATAGACCTAGTCTGTTCATTATATACATCTACATGATGTATTGTTACACCATGTAGGAGCAGTATAGACCTAGTCTGTTCATTATAGACATCTACATGATGTATTGTTACACCATGTAGGAGCAGTATAGACCTAGTCTGTTCATTATATACATCTACATGATGTATTGTTACACCATGTAGGAGCAGTATAGACCTAGTCTGTTCATTATATACATCTACATGATGTATTGTTACACCATGTAGGAGCAGTATAGACCTAGTCTGTTCATTATATACATCTACATGATGTATTGTTACACCATGTAGGAGCAGTATAGACCTACAGTAGCTGGCTACTTATTTAGATTTAGTTTGACTTAGTGAAACTGCCTTAAAGGTGCTGTAGTAAAAATTTTTATTCTCACTAATCAACCAACACATTCAGGTCTTTGTATGTCTCAATATAATAGTATTATTTAATTAAATCCATGTAAAATAATCTTTGTCTGAAAATAAAATGTGATCCTCAACTGCGTTTCCCTCCAGTCAGCAGACGGCGATGTGCGTCTTTCAGGCGATGCTGCAGCGTGACGTATAATCTAGTGGACGGTTCTTCATAAACAGCTCGTCAACCACCTCGGTAGCTTGCTAGCCAACATAGCCGAAAGATTCAAGCTATTTATACGCTTTCGGTCTATATTAGCTACTGTGTTTTAGACACACTTCTGTCGTATCTACTTGTTAACCTATTTAATTTAATATTACGTTATTTTTTATTAGTCAGCTATAGTAGCTGGCTGGTTAAGTTAGCATTAGCCTAGTCGCTAATGATAGCTAGCTAGCTAACATCCCCGAACATGAGCTCCCTAAACTACTCCCCTCCTGTTAAAGAAGAGGAGGTCTGCTGGACGGAGAAAGAAGCTCTGGGACTGAACATTGTCGTGAAAGAGGAGAAGGAAGAGGAGGATGTTACAGTAAAACAAGAAGTAGAGGATGAGGCTGTTACAGTGAAAGAAGAAGAGAAAGACGTTTCAGTTAAACAAGAGGAAGAGGAGGATGATGCTGTTTTTGGAGTGAAGAAGGAAGGAGAGATTACTGTCACATTGAAAGATGAAGAGGAGGAGACAGGAGATCTGATTAACACCAGTAAGTACCGCCTTCAATTAGTTTTTAACTTTGGATATTCGGAGTTGGCTCGTCAATACCTCTTCAACGGAGGGTCCTGGGATGATGACTGATATGTCTAGAATCAGACGACGTAGAGAACAAGCTACCCCTTGTTTTCTCCGTTCCGTTTCCTAAAAGTGACTTAACATATATATTTGAGAAGGGTCTATCTGCTGACCGCAGACTGGGGGCCACGGCATGTAGTGATTTTAATGTAGTGATGTTTTACTACACACCGTGACCCCCAATAGAGCCATGTGAGAGTTGGGTTGGCTACACCAAAGATTATGGATATACTGACAAGATGTCTCTCCGTCCTGACAAGGGGAGTCTTTGTCCACAAAGCTGCACTGTGGGTTGTCTCGCTCCCACCTATCCTGTCTTTGGATTGGTGGATACATCTTATTATTGTAATCTATTGTTTATATTCTATGAGGGTTGTTGTCGTCAACCGCCTGTATTCAATGGAGAGAGATGCTAAGCTACTTGCATGAATATGCATAGCGATCTGGAGACAACTCCTATAGTGTTTTATCAAAGTTGTCGGTATGTCACGTGTCCACGTAACAACTTAATCATTACGAAACTTCTGTTGGATCAATTAAACCTCACGTAGCAAATAAACCATTCATTTTGTTGTTGACCAAATTCAACACTTTCCACATTGGGTTGATAATTGTTTCCACTTGGATACAACCAACTGTAACCTACTGGCATGACCTAGAGAGATACAACCTACTGTAGCCTACTGGCATGACCTAGAGAGTTACAACCTACTGTAACCTACTGCCATGACCTAGAGAGTTACAACCTACTGGCATGACCTAGAGAGATACAACCTACTGTAGCCTACTGGCATGACCTAGAGAGTTACAACCTACTGTAACCTACTGGCATGACCTAGAGAGATACAACCTGCTGTAACCTACTGGCATGACCTAGAGAGTTACAACCTACTGTAACCTACCTGCATGACCTAGAGAGATACAACCTACTGGCATGACCTAGAGAGATACAACCTACTGTAATCTACTGGCATGACCTAGAGAGATACAACCTACTGTAGCCTACTGGCATGACCTAGAGAGTTACAACCTACTGTAACCTACTGCCATGACCTAGAGAGTTACAACCTACTGGCATGACCTAGAGAGATACAACCTACTGTAGCCTACTGGCATGACCTAGAGAGTTTCAACCTACTGTAACCTACTGGCATGACCTAGAGAGATACAACCTGCTGTAACCTACTGGCATGACCTAGAGAGTTACAACCTACTGTAACCTACCTGCATGACCTAGAGAGATACAACCTACTGGCATGACCTAGAGAGATACAACCTACTGTAATCTACTGGCATGACCTAGAGAGTTACAACCTACTGGCATGACCTAGAGAGTTACAACCTACTGTAACCTACTGGCATGACCTAGAGAGATACAACCTACTTTAACCTACTGGCATGACCTAGAGAGATACAACCTTCTGTAACCTACTGGCATGACCTAGAGAGATACAACCTACTGGCATGACCTAGAGAGATACAACCTACTGTAATCTACTGGCATGACCTAGAGAGTTACAACCTACTGGCATGACCTAGAGAGTTACAACCTACTGTAACCTACTGGCATGACCTAGAGAGATACAACCTACTTTAACCTACTGGCATGACCTAGAGAGATACAACCTACTGTAGCCTACTGGCATGACCTAGAGAGATACAACCTACTGTAACCTACTGGCATGACCTAGAGAGTTACAACCTACTGTAACATACTGGCATGACCTAGAGAGTTACAACCTACTGTAACCTACTGGCATGACCTAGAGAGATACAACCTACTGTAGGCTACTGGCATGACCTAGAGAGTTACAACCTACTGTAGCCTACTGGCATGACCTAGAGAGATACAACCTACTGTAATCTACTGGCATGACCTAGAGTTACAACCTACTGTAGCCTACTGGCATGGCCTAGAGAGTTACAACCTACTGTAGCCTACTGGCATGACCTAGAGAGATACAACCTACTGTAACCTACTGGCATGACCTAGAGAGATACAACCTACTGTAACCTACTGGCATGACCTAGAGAGATACAACTGTCGTGGAAAATGGTCTTAAAAGTAACACTCTTTACAAGAACTTGTAAATTCAATATAGACTTTAATACAAAGTAACAAAGCCGAGCTGGTCCGCGGAACAACTGTCTTTCTCAAGCCCCAGCTCTGCTTTTATACACATACAATACATAGGTCCATCCTTTATGCAAATGAAGAAAAACCCTTTATGTCTTCTGTCACCATTATCTTTCAAACCTATGGATATCATATCTGAGGATAACGCCCACATCTGCTCTTGTTTCTAACATAATGGTGGCCAAACTTCCCTTGCATAGACATAAAAATAATGCATGCATCGCATGCTTACTCCTACTTATTTGTCCTTATTATCTTTACTTAAGGTTAGGTGTTTATCTCCTCCTCCCTTCATTAATGTATCTCTGCTTTTCCTTCCCTCAGCACCTTCCCTTTTCTCCCACACAACCTACTGTAACCTACTGGCATGACCTAGAGAGATACAACCTACTGTAACCTACTGGCATGACCTAGAGAGTTACAACCTACTGTAGCCTACTGGCATGACCTAGAGAGATACAACCTACTGTAACCTACTGGCATGACCTAGAGAGATACAACCTACTGTAGCCTACTGGCATGACCTAGAGAGATACAACCTACTGTAACCTACTGGCATGACCTAGAGAGATACAACCTACTGTAACCTACTGGCATGACCTAGAGAGTTACAACCTACTGTAACCTACTGGCATGACCTAGAGAGTTACAACATACTGTAACCTACTGGCATGACCTAGAGAAATACAACCTACTGTAGACTCCTGGCATGACCTAGAGAGTTACAACCTACTGTAACCTACTGGCATGACCTAGAGAGATACAACCTACTGTAGCCTACTGGCATGACCTAGAGAGTTACAACCTACTGTAACCTACTGGCATGACCTAGAGACACAACCTACTGTAGCCTATTGGCATGATCTAGAGAGATACAACCTACTGTAGCCTACTGGCATGACCTAGAGAGATACAACCTACTGGCATGACCTAGAGAGTTACAACCTACTGTTGCCTACTGGCATGACCTAGAGAGATACAACCTACTGTAGCCTACTGGCATGACCTAGAGTTACAACCTACTGTAACCTACTGGCATGACCTAGAGAGTTACAACATACTGTAACCTACTGGCATGACCTAGAGAAATACAACCTACTGTAGACTCCTGGCATGACCTAGAGAGTTACAACCTACTGTAACCTACTGGCATGACCTAGAGAGATACAACCTACTGTAGCCTACTGGCATGACCTAGAGAGATACAACCTACTGTAACCTACTGGCATGACCTAGAGAGATACAACCTACTGTAGCCTACTGGCATGTCCTACAGAGATACAACCACTGGTATGCAAGCATTTCTAAACTTTTTTTCTCTCACTTTTATGGGGTATTGTGATGTCATTATGAGGTATTATCTGAAAATGGATGTTACAGTAAAAGATGAGGAGGAAGAGAAAGAGGAGGATGCAGTTTATGGAGTGAAAGAGGAGGAGGGGGAGATGACTGTTACATCCAAAAAGGAGGTGGAAGAAGAGGAGGAAACTGGATATCTGGGCCCGGTTTCCCAAACGCATCTTAAGGCGTCCAATGGTTCTAACGGTGAACTTAGCCATAAGATGGGTTTGAGAAACCGTTCCCTGATTAACACTAGTAAGTACTGTCTTAAATACAGGGGCACAAACTCTGCAGTTGTTGAACTGATGTTTGGTGTTAAAGCGGAAATCTGCAATTGTTACATCCATATTTGGACTTTTATATGATTTATTTATAGCCATTGATTGTTGAAGAATATAACACATGCCTCATGAGCTTAGTTCAACTGTTGTACCCCATCAGAACCCCAAATAAGCTTTTTTTACTCCAATGTTTAGAAACAATGTAAATGAACACTGTATAGCCTCAACATGGTTAAAACTATAATGTTGATATCATGGATGGTCAGTTCTTGCATCCATAGGTCTGTCTATGAATTTGAGAGTAGTTACATTTCTCCAGCCCCATCCATCATCTTATTACCAAAACAGTGGTGGAATTACAGCTTTGTTATTGTTTGAACTGCAGATTGATTGATTGTTGTGTGGCTTGTTTAAAGGGGCAACCTAGGATTTAAACCGAAACAAAATGGCTGTCCAGAGACTTGGTTTGGTAAACATCTGAGGGATGGGGGCTGGAGAAATGTAACCACTCTCGTCAAGAAGTTCAGACATCTTGGTGTAACAGTTATAAGGTGTTGGCTTGACGGTCGCTGGACCCAGGTTTGAGTCCAGCTCAGGGCTACCCCCTGAATTGACTACACTATAAATACAAGGACTGGCCACCCATGAGGTCAAAATGATAGTTTTAACCTGATTTCAAGGCTATATAGTATATTCTATAATTGCCAGTTAAAATTTGCTGTGGGGGTCAAATTGTTACAGCTGTTGATACAGTTGAAGTGGGGAATTTTACATACACTTATGTTGGAGTCATTAAAACTCGTTTTTCAACCACTCCATACATTTTCTTGTTAACAAACTATAATTTTTGCAAGTCGGTTAGGACATCTACTTTGTGCATGACACAAGTAATTTTTTCAACAGTTGTTTACAGACAGATTATTTCACTTATAATTCACTGTATCACAATTCCAGTGGGTTTGAAGTTTACATACACTAAGTTAACTGTGCCTTTAAACAGCTTGGAGAATTCCAGAGAATTATGCCATGGCTTTAGAAGCTTCTGATTGGCTAATTGACATAATTTGAGTCAATTGGAGGTGTACCTGTGGATGTGTTTCAAGGCATACCTTCAAACTCGGTGCCTCTTTGCTTGACATCATTGGAATATCAAAGGAAATCAGCCAAGACCTCAGTCTGGTTCATCCTTGGGAGCAATTTCCAAACGCCTGAAGGTACCACGTTCATCTGTACAAACAATAGTACGCAAGTATAAACACCATGGGACCACGCAGCCGTCATACCGCTCAGGAAGGAGACGCATTCTGTCTCCTAGAGATGAACGTACTTTGGTGCGAAAAGAGCAAATCAATCCCAGAACAACAGCAAAGGACCTTGTGAAGATGCTGGAGGAAACGGGTAGAAAAGTATGGACTTTTACTGTGGATATAGATCCACAGTAAAACGAGTCCTATATCGACATATCTGAAAGGCCGCTCAGCAAGGAAGAAGCCACTGCTCCAAAACTGCCATTAAAATAGGCAGACTACGGTTTGCAACTGCACATGGGGACAAAGATCGTACATTTTGGAAAAATGTCATCTGGTCTGATTAAACAAAAATAGAATTGTTTGGCCATAATAACCATCGTTATGTTTGGAGGAAAAAGGGGGAAGCTTGCAAGCCGAAGAACACCATCCCAACCGTGAAGCACGGGGGTGGCAGCATCATGTTGTGGTGGTGCTTTGCTGCATTAGGGACTGGTGCACTTCACAAAATAGATGGCATCATGAGGAAGGAAAAGTATGTTGATATATTGAAGCTACATCTCAAGACATCGGTCAGGAAGTTAAAGCTTGGTTGCAAGTGAGTCTTCCATATGGACAATAACCCCAAGCATACATTTACATTTAAGTCATTTAGCAGACGCTCTTATCCAGAGCGACTTACAAATTGGCATACTTCCAAGTTGTGGCAAAATGGCTTAAGGACAACAATGTCAAGGTATTGGAGTGGCCATCACAAAGCCCTGACCTCAATCCTATAGAACCTTTGTGGGCAGATCTGAAAAAGCGTGTGCGAGCAAGGAGGCCTACAAACCTGACTCAGTTACACCACCTCTGTCAGGAGGAATGGGCCAAAATTCACCCAACTTCTTGTGGGAGGCTACCCATAACGTTTGACCCAAGTTAAACAATTTAAAGGCAATACTACCAAATGCTAATTGAGTGTATGTAAACTTCTGACCCACTGGGAATGTGATGAAAGAAATAAAAGCTGAAATAAATAATTCTCTCTACTATTATTCTGACATTTCACATTCTTAAAATAAAGTGGTGATCCTACCTGACCTAAGACAGGGAATTTTTACTAGGAGTAAATGTCAGGAATTGTGAATAACTGAGTTTAAATGTATTTGGCTAGTGTGTATGTAAACTTCCCACTTCAACTGTAAGTCATTGTAAAATATTCAGCCATTTATTTTTTCATGCCATTACATTGAAGGTGAAACATACCTAGATACAACAACATTAACCTCTCTAGGGGGAGTGGGACGCTAACGTTCTACCACATCCAGTGAAATTGCAGAGCGCCAAATTCAAAAACAGAAATATTATATAAATAAAAATTCATTCAGAAAACATACAAGTGTTATACATTGGTTTTAAGATGAACTTCTTGTGAATCCAACCACGGTGTCAGATTTCAAAAAGACTTTACGGCGAAAGCAAACCATGCGATTATCTGAGAACAGCGCCCAGCAGACAAATCATTACAAACAGTAACCAGCCAAGTAGAGGAGTAACAAAACACAGAAATAGCGATAAAATGTATCACTTACCTTTGATGAGCTTCATATGGTTACACTCCCAAGACTCCATGTCACACAATAAATGTTCGTTTTGTTCGATAATGTCCCTCTATATCTCAAAAAACCTCTGTTTTGTTGGTGCATTTTGTTCAGTAATCCATTGGAACAAAGCACAGTCACAACAGGCAGACGAAAAATCAAAAAAGTACCATAAAAGTTCGTAGAAACATATCAAACGTAAATCCTCAGGTTGTTTTTGTCATAAATAATCTATCATATTTCAACCGGACAATAGCTTCGTCAATAGAAAAGGAAAAACAAGAAAGGCACGCTCCTGGTCATGCGCAGGACTCATGTCTGGAATGAGGACTCATGTCCTCTCATTGAAAGTGGTGTTTCTCCCTCATTTTTCAGAGTAAAAGCCTGAAACATTGCCTAAAGACTGGCCACATGTTGTGAAAGCCATAGGGATCGTGAACTGGGTCATAAGTCTTGGTATGGTGGATAGGCTTTCAATGGAAAAACAGCCATTTCAAAATAATAGCACTTCCTGGATGGATTTTCCTCAGGTTTTCACCTGCCATATCAGTTCTGTTATACTCACAGACATTATTTTAACAGTTTTGGAAACTGTAGATTGTTTTCTATCCACATCTACCAATTATATGCATATCCTACTCGGGCTTCTGGGCCTGAGTAGCAGGCAGTTTACTTTGGGCATGCTTTTCATCCAAAATTCCTAATGCTGCCCCCTACCCTAGTGAGGTTAAAGGTGAAACATACCTAGATTCAATTACATTAATAAGGGTGAAGAATACCTAGATTCAATAACATTTATATGATTCAATAACATTAATGAATTGGTTTGAAACCTTTGTTTTAGAACCTTCTCAAAGTTGGTGCCTTGACGGTTTCTCACTCGTACCCTGACTTTATAAAAGGGATTTTGGGACAATTAGCTTAGTTTATAACGTGTATTTTAGGAACTGCGTGTCACAGCATGACAATGTGAACATGATTGGTCGACAGTCTCTTGGATGGGCATTAAACATTTGAATAAAGCTGTAATTTAACAAAATGTGGAAAAGGGGAAGGGGTCTGAACTTTCTGAAAGCTCTATGTTTTATTACATTTTTCAAATGTAACCTTTTATTTAACTAGGTAAGTCAGTTAACTTCTTACATCTAGATGTTCCGCTAGTGCAACGCCTCACCAATATCCAATGATAGAGCGTGGCGGGAATTACAAACTCCTCAAAAATCCGAAAACTTCAATTTTTCAAACATATTAGACTATTTTACACCATTTTAAAGACAAGACTCTCCTTTATCTAACCACACTGTCCGATTTCAAAAAGGCTTTACAACGAAAGCAAAACATTAGATTATGTCAGCAGAGTACCCAGACAGAAATAATCAGACACCCATTTTTCAAGCTAGCATATAATGTCACAAAAACCAAAACCACAGCTAAATGCAGCACTAACCTCTGATGATCTTCATCAGATGACAATCCTAGGACATTATGTTATACAATACATGCATGTTTTGTTCAATCAAGTTCATATTTATATCAAAAACCAGCTTTTTACATTAGCATGAGACGTTCAGAACTAGCAAACATACCGAAAACTTCCGGTGAATTTACTAAATTACTCACGATAAACGTTCACAAAATACATAACAATTATTTTAAGAATTATAGATACAGAACTCCTTAATGCAATCGCGGTGTCAGATTTTAAAATAGCTTTTCGGCAAAAGCACATTTTGCAATATTCTGAGTAGATAGCTCGTCCATCACAGGCTAGCTATTTTGTTTGGTACTCACCAAACTCAGATTTACTAGTAGAAAAATTGGATTACCTTTGCTGTTCTTCGTCAGAATGCACTCCCAGGACTTCTACTACAACACCAAATGTTGTTTTGGTTCAAAATAATCCATAGTTATGTTCAAATATCCTCTGTTTTGTCAGTGCGTTCAGGTCCCTATCCGAACGGTGACGCGAGGACGCATGTCGTGACAAAAAAATTCGAAATATTCCATTACCGTACTTCGAAGCATGTCAAACGCTGTTTAAAATCAATTATTATGCTATTTTTCTTGTAAAATAGCGATAATATTCCAACCGGGCATCGTTGTTTTCGGTCAAAGGCTGAAAGAAAAACATGGCCACTTCTCGGGGCCGCGCATCTCCTGTCTCTGAGCCACCAGCCTGACCCCTCACAAACAGCGCTCCTGTACCTAGCCCAGAGACAGCAGAGATCTCATTCCACTTTCTGGCGCCTTCAGAGAGCCTATGGGAGCCTTAGAAATTGTCACGTTACAGCAGAGACCCTCTATTTTCCATAAAGAGGCTATAGAAGGCCAAGAAATAGTCAGAGAGGGCACTTCCTGTATGGAATCTTCTCAGGTTTTGGCCTGCCATATGAGTTCTGTTATACTCACAGACACCATTCAAACAGTTTTAGAAACTTTAGGGTGTTTTCTATCCAAATCAAATAATTATATGCATATTCTAGTTTCTGGAAAAGAGTAGTAACCAGTTTACATCGGGTACGTTTTTTATCCGGCCGTGAAAATACTGCCCCCTACCCTAGAGAGGTTAATGCTGTAGCAAACATTATATTAAACAGGACATTCAAACGAGCCTTACAATTATAATCCAAAGTAGTGTGAAATGTACTCATAAGCAACCTGGTAATGGAAGTTACTCCCCTGAGTTTCCCCCCATTCACATTCAGAATACATTGTGAAAAACTAAAATCTTTGCTCACCATTTTTGCTCCAGGCAGATATACTACATCCATAACTAGTGGTTTCCTCATTACCAGATATACTACATCCATAACTATCGGTTTCCTCATTACCAGATATACTACATCCATAACTAGTGGTTTCCTCATTAGCAGGGAGGAGTTTCTGCAATGAAATTGCCCTCGTGCCACAATTTTAGCAAACACAGAAAGGGGCCTATATTGGAGACCAAAAGTCGTCTGGCACACTGCTTAGAGTTTCAACAACATGAATAACTTATTTCTAGCCTACAATCATCGATGTTACTACTAATGTGAAAACAAGACAAAATATGACTATTCTTGCTCATTTTAAGGCAAATGTCAAATACTTTTAACATTCATTACAGACGTCAATTGTTGTACAACATCATGGCTCCGCTGTTGGCATCACCTTTTACAGTGGATTACCGCTGTTGTGGGCCTTTAATCATCTGTCTGACTTTGTTGTTCACACAGGAGAGATACGGGACTACCGTGGGTCCTCTGGGGAGCCTCAACAACCTCATGATGCTGAAGAGGCAGAGAAGAGTCTGTCCAGATCAGAACACCTCAAGAAACACCTGCAGAGACCCACAGGGAAGAGAACTCACTGCTGCGCTGACTGTGGGAAGAGATTCACCTCATCAGGCATTAAAATTCATCAGAGAATCAAGACAGGAGAGAAATCTTATAGCTGTGATCAATGTGGGAAGAGTTTTACTCGGTCAGGCAGCCTGATATCACACCAAAGAACACACACAGGAGAGAAACCTTATAGCTGTGGTCAATGTGGGAAGAGTTTTACTACATCTGGCTCTCTGACTCTACACCAGAGAAGACACACAGGTGAGAAACCTTATAGCTGTGGTCAATGTGGGAAGAGTTTTGCTGCATCTGGCTCTCTGACTCTACACCAGAGAATACACACAGGTGAGAAACCTTATAGCTGTGGTCAATGTGGGAAGAGTTTTGCTGCATCTGGCTCTCTGGCTCTACACCAGAGAACACACACAGGAGAGAAACCTTATAGCTGTGGTCAATGTGGGAAGAGTTTTGGTCAATCTGGAGATCTGACTTTACACCAGAGAATACACACAGGAGAGAAACCTTATAACTGTGGTCAATGTGGGAAAAGTTTTGCTGCATCTAGCTCTTTGACTATACACCAGCGGAGACACACAGGAGAGAAATCTTATAGCTGTGTTCAATGTGTGATGAGTTTTGGTCGATCTTGCTCTCTGACTCTACACCAGAGAACACACACAGGAGAGAAACCTTATAGCTGTGATCAATGTGGGAAGAGTTTTATTACATCTAGCCATCTTACTATACACCAGAGGACACACACAGGAGAGAAACCTTATAGCTGTAATCAATGTGGGAAGAGTTTTATTAGGTCTAGCCATCTTACTATACACCAGAGGACACACACAGGAGAGAAACCTTATAGCTGTGATCAGTGTGACAAGAGATTCTCTGATAAAAGATCTCTGATCAAACATCAGAAAATACATGAAGGAGTTGTTTCATGACATCTATGAAATAATGTCACAATGTTTTAACATTGTAGTAGGTGTATTTTAAGGTATTTCACAATGTAGAATGTTTTAACTAAGCGTTTGACCCTGTTCTATTGATTTAGCCTCAGGGGAAAAATCCAGGCTCTGAATTGAAAGAGTTACTATTTATGAGATTTAACTAAAAGTGACTAACACAAAAAAAGAGCTGTGTTACACTTACCATGTTGGTGACCCACTTGAATCACAATGTAGCTAGCTGTTTTCTACAAATTGTCCTCTAACCAGGGATGTACACATTATTCCCAGATTCCATGTGATTTTTGAGCTGTTAGTTTTAAGAGGACGTGCAACCTCATCTCCCTCCTCTCGCACAAATGATTTTAGCATGATATCGATGAGTTATGACAAATAAGTGTTCCTTTGTTTAGCGACCCCTACATTTAAATGTATCGCTCCAAAATGTAGCTGACTGTCTTCTGCAGGTTGTCCTCTAACCAGTGAGGTAAAAGATATCTCCATTTCCATGTGTTTTTTGTTTTGTTGTGTTAGTTTGAAGAGCAGATTCAACCTGGTTTCCCCCCAAATGGATATAAGATTTGTGTTTTCCATTTAGCTAGTGCGTTGCTATGAATCTTTATTTATTTTGACTGCACGTTTTTCCGTATTGGAGATGAGTTTTGTTTGGGCTCGTTCCAAGGAGACGAGAGTTCTAGATGCTAGTGAGTTTTAGGAAGACGAGAGTTCTAGAAGCTAGTGAGTTTTAGGATTCTATAGAAGAAAAAGGAGAAAAATAATACTATTGTATAGTATTATTATATTAGAAATACGTGTTTTTTTCTTGTTTTTAATTGTTGACAGCCAGTGATTATATTGTAGGAGGTGAAGCATTGTAGTTGATTAAAATGTGAAATGGAAGTTGTTTTCTGTTGGTGGTGAGCAAACTTGTCCAACAAAAATATAGGATATATTTGTTGTCTTAAGGGGGAAGGTGTTAGAGGCTTTGGTTTTTCCATTTATGTTTTGAGGTTGGACTTTAGCACGTCTAGCTCGTTAGCACGTATAGCTTGTTAGCACGTCTAGCTCGTTAGCACGTAGGACGCACTGATTGGTGTCACCTCGTTAGTCAGTATGTGTTACACCTGTGCTGGCTTGTCCATCTCGTTAGTGGGAAGGTGTTTCACCTGAGCTGGTCCAGGTTCTATTTAAGAGTGTCTGGCCCAGTGCTCCAGTTGTCTTGATAGATGTGGAGAGTCAACACCTTTAGTTGCTCCACCTTTTTGGTTTGCTTCCTGTCTTTAAGTTTGGTGTGGGTTTTTCTTTTGTTTGTCTCTTCTTGGGCAGATTTAGTGGGTCTCATGGTGGGTGTCTTTTATGTCCCAGTTGTTGTTACTAGTCAACTTCCAGTGGACATTGTGAGAGCAAAATTGCAAGATTATGTTATTATACTTTTATTGCATCAAATGGTTGTTTTATGCAACATAATAGAGGGTTCTTAGAACTATTGTGTCTGTGTTCTACTGAGGATGGGCCTCTGGGAGAAAACACTGACAGGAGATTTACAATGTCTTTTGGGTGATAAAACCTAAAGAGAATGCATTCCAGAGCATGAGTTAATGTTTCTGTTCTATATGGTACCAGGGAGAGATGACCCCAGGGCCAGACCCTGGTCTCTACACAAAGAGTACTGTTTTTACAGCAGATACTCTCTGCTGAGAATTATAAGTAACTTTCATACAAATCTTAACCTTGTGACCCGTTCTATACATCTGTTGTTCGTCATGTAGGTTGAAAGGGCTGTAAATGACCTTTGTACTTTTGTCCCGTGGTTCCACCAGCCATCATTATCGTAGAGCACTCAATTGATTCACTTTATATGTGTACGTTGTATTGACCTGCTCCCTTATAAGTGAATAAAGATTTAGTTTAAGAATAACTCTGACTTTTGTGATAAGTTTGTCTCATCAATTGATATTAAAGAAATTAACCACCACATTTGGCGATGGGGATGTGAATCTTGACCTGACTCCTGATGACCTGGGTAAATGACCTGACTCCTGACGACCTGGGTAAATGGTGCACGAGGGATCCCTCTAACTTGGGATCTGAGGGAGACCACACTTCGGGAACAGAGCAGATGAACCCACCTTTAATCTGAGTGGATAACACAACTCAAACCTAGTTTTTTTTTAAAGAATGAGGTGAGCAAAACATGCAAGTGCAGGCTCAGAGTGTGTATTCCTGTGTGTGTGGGGGGGGGGCACCTTGGAGGTGTAAACAGGGCCCAGTCAGGAGGCGCTGAGTGTGTATTCCTGTTTGGAGGTGTAAACAGGGCCCAGTCAGTAGGCTTAGTGTGTTTTCCTGTGTGGAGGTGTAAACAGGGCCCAGTCAGTAGACTCTGAGGCCGAGTCAGCTATCTGTGTGAACTGGATGAAAACTAGAATCTGTGTTTACTAGTTAAGACCATTTATGATATAGTATAAGATAGTAAGGTGTACCTGTAATTGTTTTAAACCTGTAATTATTTTAAACCAGGACCCCATTTTAGAAGTATTGAAAGATGTAAATGTATGTGTTGCATTATCCTAGGAACTAACCATGAGATAGAAATGTGAAAATATTCCTGCAGGTTAAAATATTGTTGAAAAACAACTAATTGATTAGGTATGTTTGGGAATAGCATTGTGTGGCTGTGATATGAGAGTTGTGTGACTGTGATATGAGAGTTGTGACTGTGATATGAGAGTTGTGTGACTGTGATATGAGAGTTGTGTGACTGTGATATGAGAGTTGTGTGACTGTAAATGAGTCTTAATCTGTCGTCTGGATAGTAACATATAGAAATATGCTGAATCAGATGATTGAAATGTGGATAATAAATAATGATATTTTAGAAAGCAGTGGAAGGTCTATAGTTCCTGGGAGGCTTGATTTTGCCGTGGTCTCTGGGAGGTTAGAGAACCGTTGCGGATCCCATGGTCTTTGTCCGGGAAAAAAACGTTTATTTTTTGTTCTGCTGGGAGTATATTTGGAGAGCTGCTTCGTAGCTGTGGAGAGTCCTTGAAAAAGCAAATGGAATGGTTGTCGTGACTACCTGAGAATTTCTTACGTTTTCTATGGATTCTGTGAATATATGAAAATATGATGAACTGTATGTGTGTATAATGATTAGTAGAGATTTGATGAAGTAATACTGGGAATATAATTAGATACAATTTAAACAACCCATATGTAGACGAACGTAGGCTTTGAGTTGGTATCTTTAATGGATCATTTGATAAAGATGAGTTTTAAGCATTATTAAACTGTCTATAAAGTCTGGGCAGTTGTCTCAGAAACTGGAGTGAATCACAGGTAAACTAACAACATTGTAGACTTGATGCTAAATACAGATTTTTCAGCTTTAGTGTGTATATCGTATCCACTTAGTTATGTTAGGAAGTTTGCCATCTTTATGACCGGCCCTGGTAACTTCACCCCAACTTCTCTGATCCCCAGAACACAGTAACTTAACAACATAAGGGTTTTTCTGACATTTTTGGGAAATTAAGGGAAAATAAAAATCCAGCCGTAGCAGAGCCCCAAGACCCATGGGGACGTCCTCGAGGGCCTGGATGTTCTCCCCATCAAAGGCCAGCGGGATTTCACTCTCATGGTGACGTCCTCTAGGGTCTGGATGTTCTCCCCATCAAAGGCCAGCGGGATTTCACTCTCATGGTGACGTCCTCTAGGGTCTGGATGTTCTCCCCATCAAAGGCCAGCGGGATTTCACTCTCATGGTGACGTCCTCTAGGGCCTGGATGTTCTCCCCATCAAAGGCCAGCGGGATTTCACTCTCATGGGGACGTCCTCTAGGGCCTGGATGTTCTCCCCATCAAAGGCCAGTGGGATTTCACTCTCATGGGGACGTCCTCGAGGGCCTGGATGTTCTCCCCATCAAAGGCCAGCGGGATTTCACTCTCATGGTGAAATGGATTTCCACCGATGTGCAGTAAAGGAGTGAAGAGCGGTGAAATCTGTGTCAACAAAAGTAAGAAATGATTAATATACATACAATTAACAAAGAACAGAACAAATGTTCAGCTGTAGTTTTATATAAGCATGCACACCTATGTTAATGAAGAAACAGATGATTGGTGTATAGACATACCTTGTCATGGACATAAAGGCCACTCGGGTCCTCATTGAAGAGGTAGGGCAAGAGCAGAATCGCTGCTGTGGTCTCCAGTCCTAGTAAAGTAAAGCAATGATCTTACTACACTTGCTAATTTTATTACAAAATACATTAGAGAAAGGGAAGGAATAAGAGCAGATCCCTCTTCTGTATTGTCCTTCAGGGACTGTCAAAATAGCAGGATGATGTCCTCACCCCTGCCTCGCCTCTCTACCTCTGATAGTCCTTGAATTATCTTTTTGTCTATATCCATTCCATGGACTTGATTCATTTCTGAGAAGATCTGAAAAGATCATTTGCACACATTTGTATGCTAATAGATTTCAGTTTGTATTGACTGCTAGGTAGGTTAAATGTACACTTCAAATGCAGCTGTCCTACAACATATCTGTACCTTCTTCTTGATCCCAATTGCATTGTGTCCATGTTCTGTCCTATAAGTTTCAAAGGAAGAAAAAATGTGTCAAAGAATAGTCTTTCAAGCATTAAAAAAAGATATATATATTAAATAAATATTGAAAGATAAATGACATCGACATACAATTGAATGTAAAATAGAATAACATATTGGAGAAAGCACTAGCCAATACAGTACTGCCATACAGTAACAGTACTGCCATACAGGCCTAATATCACATTTCAAGATATCTTTGTACACAAATTGTTCAATATTTTATCAGGCTGACTTGAAAGATTATACGCAACATTTTGCAATACTGTGTTTGGATTCCGAAGGGCATTTATACAAAAGAGGTAGTCTAGACACTGTATTAATACCATTATGCATTTGAATCCCATCAACAGCTACCATCTAAGATATTAATTTCCCTCCACAAGGGGGCGGACATGTAACGTTTCCAAAATGGGATAGTATTGTACATGTAACGTTTCCAAAATGGGATAGTATTGTACATGTAACGTTTCCAAAATGGGATAGTATTGTACATGTAACGTTTCCTAAATGGAATAGTATTGTTCATGTAACGTTTCCAAAATGGGATAGTATTGTACATGTAACGTTTCCTAAATGGGATAGTATTGTACATGTAACGTTTCCAAAATGGGATAGTATTGTACATGTAACGTTTCCTAAATGGGATAGTATTGTACATGTAACGTTTCCAAAATGGGATAGTATTGTACATGTAACGTTTCCTAAATGGGATAGTATTGTACATGTAATGTTTCCAAAATGGGATAGTATTGTACATGTAACGTTTCCAAAATGGGACAGTATTGTACATGTAACGTTTCCAAAATGGGATAGTATTGTACATGTAACGTTTCCAAAATGGGATAGTATTGTACATGTAACGTTATGCCCCCTTGTGAGTTAATAGTATTGCATGCTGTAGCAGGCTATATAAAGAGGAAGACCTCCATTGATGATTCAGTTTGTTGTAACATCTCGTCTGGACAGGTCACCGTCCTTAGTTAGTTAGTTAGTTAGTTAGTTAGTTAGTTAACGAAGCTAACGTTAGCTAGTTCATTATCACAAAAGTGAGAACTGCTCTAGATTTTAGATTTTCACAATGTATTCTGAAAGTGAATGGGGGAAAACTCAGGGGAGTAACCTCCATTTCCAGGTTGATGATGAGTTCATTTCACACTACTCACAAACAACATGGCTTTACACTCATTAATTTTTCTGAAATTTTGGGGAAATTGAAGGGAAAATAAAAATACAGTCGTAGCAGAGCCCCAAGTCCCACGGGGACGTCCTCGAGGGCCTGGATGTTCTCCCCATCAAAGGCCAGCGGGATTTCACTCTCATGGTGAAATGGATTTCCACCGATGTGCAGTAAAGGAGTGAAGAGCGGTGAAATCTGTGTCAACAAAAGTAAGAAAAGATTAATACACATACAATTAACAAAGAACAGAACAAATGTTCAGCTGTAGTTTTATATAAGCATGCACACCTATGTTTATGAAGAAACAGATGATTGGTGTATAGGCATACCTTGTCACGGACATAAAGGCCACTCGGTTCTTCAGGGCAAGAGCAGAATCGCTGCTGTGGTCTCCAGTCCTAGTAAAGTAAAGCAATGATCTTACTAATTTTATGACAAAATACATTAGAGAAAGGGAAGGAATAAGAGCTGTTGTTGGCTTTATGGAAACGATATACAATATATGGGAAATAATATAGTTGAGGAAATAATCCAAACCTAGTTGTGCCTAGTTAGGACATAACGTTAACTAGCTAGCTAACGGTACTGTACTGTAGCTCATACAACGCCGACGGTCAAACCCGGCTTTCTAATATTTACGTTCATTAACTATAGTAACGTTATGGAAGATATTCACAGAAAACCAGCATTGTCTTCGTTATTCATTATTAGTATGTTATATTATTATAATAAATGATTTTGAGACATATTCAGAGCCAAACATCATCAACTTAACCTTTTTAACTGTTGTCGCATCCAAACTTGTCACCATCGTTTTCAGTTGTAATTGCGAAGTTCCCGGAAGAAGTCCAGCAACAACGGAGGTTCCTCGATGAACCCACCTTCTAACAAGTTCTTTGAAGAACCTTTTGGGGCTGATTTTCATTGACCAAGAACCCTACGGTTCTTATGGGATCTGAGAACAACTCCAGTTGAACCCTTCATTTTTAGAGTGTAGTCGGCTCTATTTACTCTCAGATTCAAACATGATGATTAGCATCACCGATCAAGTCAGCTGCTGCTGCTCCAATACAGTATGAGGTGAGACGGTGAACTGATGTTGAACCGGGCAGTCAGCTGCTGCTGCTCCAATACAGTATGAGGTGAGACGGTGAACTGATGTTGAACCAGGCAGTCAGCTGCTGCTGCTCCAATACAGTATGAGGTGAGACGGTGAACTGATGTTGAACCGGGCAGTCAGCTGCTGCTGCTCCAATACAGTATGAGGTGAGACGGTGAGCTGGGCAGTCAGCTGCTGCTGCTCCAATACAGTATGAGGTGAGACGGTGAACTGATATTGAACCGGGCAGTCAGCTGCTGCTGCTCCAATACAGTATGAGGTGAGACGGTGAAATTGGCAGTCAGCTGCTGCTGCTCCAATACAGTATGAAGTGAGACGGTGAACTGATGTTGAACCGGGCAGTCAGCTGCTGCTGCTCCAATACAGTATGAGGTGAGACGGTGAACTGATGTTGAACCGGGCAGTCAGCTGCTGCTGCTCCAATACAGTATGAGGTGAGACGGTGAACTGACGTTGAACCGGGCAGTCAGCTGCTGCTGCTCCAATACAGTATGAGGTGAGACGGTGAACTGATGTTGAACTGGGCAGTCAGCTGCTGCTGCTCCAATACAGTATGAGGTGAGACGGTGAACTGAAGTTGAACTTGGCAGTCAGCTGCTGCTGCTCCAATACAGTATGAGGTGAGACGGTGAACTGACGTTGAACCGGGCAGTCAGCTGCTGCTGCTCCAATACAGTATGAGGTGAGACGGTGAACTGATGTTGAACCGGGCAGTCAGCTGCTGCTGCTCCAATACAGTATGAGGTGAGACGGTGAACTGATGTTGAACTGGGCAGTCAGCTGCTGCTGCTCCAATACAGTATGAGGTGAGACGGTGAACTGATGTTGAACCGGGCAGTCAGCTGCTGCTGCTCCAATACAGTATGAGGTGAGACGGTGAACTGATGTTGAACCGGGCAGTCAGCTGCTGCTGCTCCAATACAGTATGAGGTGAGACGGTGAACTGATGTTGAACCGGGCAGTCAGCTGCTGCTGCTCCAATACAGTATGAGGTGAGACGGTGAGCTGGGCAGTCAGCTGCTGCTGCTCCAATACAGTATGAGGTGAGACGGTGAACTGATATTGAACCGGGCAGTCAGCTGCTGCTGCTCCAATACAGTATGAGGTGAGACGGTGAAATGGGCAGTCAGCTGCTGCTGCTCCAATACAGTATGAGGTGAGACGGTGAACTGATGTTGAACTGGGCAGTCAGCTGCTGCTGCTCCAATACAGTATGAGGTGAGACGGTGAACTGATGTTGAACTGGGCAGTCAGCTGCTGCTGCTCCAATACAGTATGAGGTGAGACGGTGAACTGATGTTGAACTGGGCAGTCAGCTGCTGCTGCTCCAATACAGTATGAGGTGAGACGGTGAACTGATGTTGAACCAGGCAGTCAGCTGCTGCTGCTCCAATACAGTATGAGGTGAGACGGTGAACTGATGTTGAACCGGGCAGTCAGCTGCTGCTGCTCCAATACAGTATGAGGTGAGACGGTGAACTGATGTTGAACCGGGCAGTCAGCTGCTGCTGCTCCAATACAGTATGAGGTGAGACGGTGAACTGATGTTGAACCGGGCAGTCAGCTGCTGCTGCTCCAATACAGTATGAGGTGAGACGGTGAACTGATGTTGAATCATAATGATTAAGTTCATTAAAATGAATTACTGAAACTATTAAAAAATAGCATTTGTCATATTAAATATATTACTCTATTGTTATCAGATAGAAACATGATGGAATATTGTACATCATATTAAATATATTACTCTATTGTTATCATATAGAAACATCATGGAATATTGTACATCATATTAAATCTATTACTGTATTGTTATCATATAGAAACATCATGGAATATTGTACATCATATTAAATATATTACTGTATTGTTATCATATAGAAACATCATGGAATATTGTACATCATATTAGCATCAACATACATTATTGTTTCATTCAATTTCACATAAATAAGGATATTTCATATTTTCAAGTTCAAAAGTCAGAACTCATCACCTGCTATGTAAAAGAGACTGAAGAATGCACAATGGTCAATGCTATCTGGGATCCTTGGGACATCTCTACCCTAAACCCTAACCTTAACCCCTACCTTAACCATTTTAAATGCCAACTTCAATGGGCTAGGGACATCCCAAGGATGTATCTCTACCTGAAAATACATGATCTAAGTGATTTATAGATGGTATTCAGCAGTCATAAAGCCTTATTTACTTTAATGAACTACTAAATTGTGATTTTGTCAGACAGCAAAGACAGCAGCTCTACACTTCATTGACTGACTGATCCATTCATCCTTCCATCCCTCCTCAGCCTTCCTCTCCTCTGAAGACCCAGTGAGGGTGGAGCTCAGTCAGAGAGCTGTTGAGGGACTGGTTAGGAAGAACACTTCTACAGCCAGAGATGTGAGAGGTCACACATGGTTTAGATGGTAAATATTTATGTCCCCTTAGTGGTTCATCACGTCAGCAAAAGGGAATATGTTCCATCATTTATGTTTATTTACATTAGTGCAAATTGTCCACTGATATTGGTGTAATTTCTCACCCCTTTTGGCTGTATGAAAGTTAATTTCCCCTCAGGCACACGTTTGTTCTTTGATATTATGAAGGTAATTTGTGTCAAATGTACTTTTCCCCACTCATTCACCCCATCTCTTTACATTGCTGATGCATATTTGGTGGCCTGACTGCATCCAGACTATGTCAAAGGCCCATCCTGGTAGATCTGAACCTAATGCAGCTTGGAGTGATCAGAAGTCACATTTAGGTACCAGGTGTAACTGAAGCCATAGATGCTCCATATCCATTACTTTGAGTGTTTTATATAATATGACTAAATGTGTTTCTGTGTTGCAGGGGCAGTCAATAAATGGAACAGCAAGGCCACAGAACATGACATAATCAGAGCTGTGGGAGACCACCTCAAGCCCCTGGTAGAGCCGGGGGTGGTGTTTACCACTCCACCACGCCTTCAGCAGGCTGGAAAAGTGGGATTGATACAATTTTTCATACTAAGATGGACCAAGAGTTTGTTGATTGGTCAGTCATTGGGTTAATTTGTTTTACAATATGTTCAAATCAAATCAAGCTTTATTTATACAGCACATGTCAGACATGGATGCAACACAATGGCTTCACAGGAAAAAACTATGAAAATAATCAGAAATATTTAGTACACAAATATGAGGATAAAAAACAATAATAACTGAAAGACTAATGAGCATTGTAAGGAAATGCCATTGATTAAAATATTAACAATATGATGCAATATCCAACCCAAAATATAACTTGTTTTTTAGGAGGGGCTCTGAAAGACACTATGGGGGTGTCCACTGGAAGTTGACTAGTAACAACAACTGGGACCTAAAAGACACCCACCATGAGACCCACTAAATCTGCCCAAGAAGAGGCAAACAAAATAAAAACCCACACCAAACTTAAAGACAGGAAGCAAACCAAAAAGGTGGAGCAACTAAAGGTGTTGACTCTCCACATGTATCAAGACAACTGGAGCACTGGGCCAGACACTCTTAAATAGAACCTGGACCAGCTCAGGTGAAACACCTTCCCACTAACGAGATGGACAAGCCAGCACAGGTGTAACACATACTGACTAACGAGGTGACACCAATCAGTGCGTCCTACGTGCTAACGAGCTAGACGTGCTAACGAGCTATACGGGCTAACGGGCTATACGTGCTAACGGAACTAGACGTGCTAACGAGCTAGACGGGCTAACGAGCTAGACGTGCTAACGGAACTAGACGTGCTAACGAGCTAGACGGGCTAACGGGCTAGACGTGCTAACGGGCTAGACGTGCTAACGGGCTAGACGTGCTAACGAGCTAGACGTGCTAAAGTACAACCTCAAAACATAAATGGAACAACAAAAGCCTGTAAAACATTCCCCCTTAAGACAACAAATATATCCTATATTTTGTTACTATGTTTTTGTTGGACAAGTTTGCTCACCACCAACAGAAAACAACTTCCATTTCACATTATAATAAACTACAATGCTTCACCTTCACCAATATAAACATGGTGTCTACTGGCTGTCAACAATTAAAAACAAGAAAACATTTTTTTCCCCACTCTGATTTCAAGAGGAAACTCCTGCAATATCCGTAGTAACTTTCCACCTCACTGCAGAGCTTCTCTCTCTTTTCAGGGTTCACTCAATAGGCATGTTGTTGGATCGGGGCCCAGTCCCCAATGTCATGGTCTAGTACATTTGGTTTGGCACATCTGAGAATGAACCCTGGTATTCTAATAGCAGGGCAACAATGTCAATATAATTGTACCAAGAATTGTCAGTTGGTTACATTAATAATAATAATTACTAAATGTTACATAAATTGTAAATATCAAATATCAAAACCAAATATACCCCCCTTTGTTAATATGTATTGGTAATAATTAACTTAATGGTGAGGCATGGAATAATAATACGTATCTTTTGTCAGGCTGAATGTTTGAAATATGAGGTGATTTGAGTCATGCTTCTTCAGTAGTAGAATAAAGGCAATTAGCATTTGAATGTTGTAAATAAATACTGGAGTGATGTAGGATTGTTAATAAAATTGATTATAGACCAATTTATTATACTGCGTCCATGTGTATTTATTTCTTTATTTTAACCTTCATTTAACAGTAACCGAAAGGTTGCTGGATTGAATCCAAGAGCTGACAAGGTCAAAATCTGTCGTTCTGCACCTGAACATGGCAGTTAACCCACTGTTCCCCGGTAGGTCATCATTGTAAGAACAAATTCTTATTTACAATGACATCATTGAAAAAACAACAAAAATACACTTTCAACTACAACCGAACATATATTGGACATCTGGCATAGTCTTATTTTCTTATTTACAATGACGTCACTTTCAACTACAGCCGGACATATATTAGTCTTTTTTTCAACTCTCATCAATTACATTTTGCTAGGTGGGATATCCCCAATGTCAAACACAGTTTTAACGTGTCCAAATCAATAACCAATATGCAGAAACAGTGTGATATATTGAAAACCTAAACATAAAATGTGCTATTTACGCACATCTGCCACAATAATCATATTACTTGTATTTATTTAAACAAGCACCTTATAAACTGCACAAGCACCAGAAACGCTGTTGCTTTGACAAGTAGCAATAAATCACTGATATCGATTAATTGGGAAATCAGAAAACTAACACAACTAAAGGTTAGAGGACAACCTGCAGAAGACAGTCAGCTACATTTTGGAGTGATGCATTTAAATGTAGGGGTCACTAAACAAAGGAACCCAACACTTATTTGTCATAAGTCATCGATATCATATTGAAATCAATTGTGCCGAGAGGAGGGAGATGAGGTTGCACGTCCTGTTAAAACTAACAGCTCAAAAACCACACGGAATCTGGGAATAATGTGTACATCACTGGTTAGAGGACAATTTGTAGAAAACTGCTAGCTACATTTTGAAGTGTTGCATTGTGATTCCAGTGGGTCACCAACGTGGTAAGTGTAACACAACTCTTTTTTTGTTAGTCACTTTTTGTTAAATCACATAAATAGTAACTCTTCCATTTCAGAGCCTGGATTTTCCCCCTGAGGCTAATATCCATATCATGTTGAAATCAATAGAACAGGGGACAAACGTTTAGGGTTCTACATTGTGACATCATTAAAATACTCCTACTACAATGTTAAAACATTCTACATTGTGACATTAATTCATTGATATCATGAAACAACTCCTTCATGTATTTTCTGATGTTTAATCAGAGATCTTTTATCAGAGTATCTCTTCCCACATTGATCACAGCTATGAGGTTTCTCTCCTGTGTGTGTTCTTTGGTGTCTGGTCCACATGCTAAAGTAAGTAAAACTCTTCCCACATTGAGCACAGCCAAAAGGTTTCTCTCCTGTGTGTGTTCTCTGGTGTGCTGTCAGGCCGCCAGGTGAAGCAAAACTCTTCCCACATTTATCACAGCTACACGGTTTCTTTCCTGTGTGTATTCTCTGGTGTGCTATCAGGGCGATTAAAATAGGAAAACTCCTCCCACATTGATCACAGCTATAAGGTTTCTCTCCTGTGTGTGTTCTCTGGTGTGATATCAGGCTGGTTGACAGAGGAAAACTCTTCCCACAGTCAGAGCAGAAGTAAGGTTTCTCTTTTGTGTGATTTCTCAGGTGTATTTTGAGTTCTGATGAAGATTTAAAAAATGTCCCACAATCAGAGCAGCAGTGAGAATTATCACTTGTGTGAATTCTCCGGTGTAGTTTAATGCCTGTTGAGGTGCATCTTTTCCCACAGTCAAAGCAGTGGTGAGATCTTATCCCTGTGGTTCTCCGCTGGCGTTTCTTGAGGTGTTCTGATCTGGAGAGACGCTTCTCTGCCCTGTCAGCATCATGAGGTTGTTGAGGCTCCCCAGAGGATCCACGATAGTCACGTCTCTCTCCTGTGTGAACAACAAAGTCATACAGATGGTTAAAGGCCCACAACAGCGAAAATCCACTGTAAAAGGTGATGCCAACAGCGTAGCCATGATGTTGTACAACAATTGACGTCTGTAATGAATGTAATGATTACTTGACATTTGTCTTAAAATGAGCAAGAATAGTCATATTTTGTCTTGTTTTCACATTAGTAGTAACATCGATGATTGTAGGCTAGAAATAAGTTATTCATGTTGTTGAAACTCTAAGCAGTGTGCCAGACGACTTTTGGTCTCCAATATAGGCCCCTTTCTATGTTTGCTAAAATTGCGGCATGAGGGCAATGCACATGCAATTTGGTTGTAGAAACTCCTCCCCACTAATGAGGACACCGCTAGTTATGGATGTAGTATATCTGGTAATGAGGACACCGCTAGTTATGGATGTAGTATATCTGGTAATGAGGAAACCACTAGTTATGGATGTAGTATATCTGGTAATGAGGAAACCACTAGTTATGGATGTAGTATATCTGGTAATGAGGAAACCACTAGTTATGGATGTAGTATATCTGCCTGGAGCAAAAATGGTGAGCAAAGATTTTAGTTTTTCACAATGTATTCTGAATGTGAATGGGGGAAACTCAGGGGAGTAACCTCCATTTCCAGGTTGCTTATGAGTGCATTTCACACTACTTTGGATTATAATTGTAAGGCTCGTTTGAATGTCCTGCTTAATATGTTTGTGTTATTGTTGCAAATCAACCGCTTTGTACTTAAAAAAACACTTCAACCAGTAAAATGCTCTTTGGCTTTTCCATCAGCCTGACAATGAGTGTTTGTACACTGCTTGTTTGCCAAATTGGCCCATAACTTCACCTAACAACAAATATATGAAAATAGCTCTGTGTGTTGTACAATAGCCTATCCATCAAGGAACAGATCTCTACACATTATTACCAAAGTAAGAATGTTGGATCCAACATGGAGCACAGCATAACGGTCTTTACCAGAGTAATGAATGAAGAAGCACTTTGGTTGTTGTTGCATGTCGTGATGTTTGTCATGTGACTGTCATTCAGAAAATGATTTCCTGGATCAGCTGATGATAGTTGAACATGTGACTGTAACTAAACAGCTACAGTATTAAGTATTATGTGTAATTATTGAAGAACCACATTAATGACAGTATCCATTTGGGTGTTGTCAATAAAGTTACTATATCTATCTATCTATCTATCTATCTATCTATCTATCTATCTATCTATCTATCTATCACCTTTATTTAACCAGGTAGGCCAGTTAAGAACAAGTTCTCATTTACAACTGTGACCTGGCCAAGATAAAGCAAAGCGACAAAAACAACAGTTACACGTTGGATAAACAAACGAACAGTCAATAACACAATAGAAAAATCTATATACAGTGTGCAAATGGAGTACGGAGGTAAGGCAATAAATAGGCCATAGTAGCGAAGTAATTACAATGTAGCAAATTAACACTGGAGAGATAGATGTGCAGATGATGATGTACAAGTAGAAATACTGGTGTGCAAAAGAGCAGAAAAAGTAAATAAAAACATGGGATTGTTGCAATTCGTTCCAGTCATTGGCAGCAGACAACTGGAGGGAAAGGCGGCCAAAGGAGGCGTTGGCTTTGGGGATGACCAGTGAGATATACCTCCTGGGGCGCGTGCTATGGGTGGGTGTTGCTATGGTGACCAGTCAGCTGAGTTAAGGCGGAGCTTTACCTAGCAAAGACTTATAGATGACCTGGAGCCAGCGGGTTTGGCGACGAATATGTAGCGAGGGCCAGCCGACAAGAGCATACAGGTCACAGTGGTGGGTGGTATATGGGGCTTTAGTGACAAAACGGATGGCACTGTGATAGACTGCATCCAGTTTGCTGAGTAGAGTGTTGGAGGCTATTTTGTAAATGACAACGCCGAAGTTAAGGATCGGTAGGATAGTCAGTTTTACGAGGGTATGTTTGGCAGCGTGAGTGAAGGAGGCTTTGTTGCGAAATAGGAAGCCGGTTCTAGATTTAATTTTGGATTGGAGATGCTTAATATTTTAATATTAGTCTGGAAGGAGAGTTTATAGTCTAACCAGACACCTAGGTATTGTAGCTGTCCACATATTCTAAGTCAGAACCGTCCAGAGTAGTGATGCTAGTCGGGCGGGTGTAGGCAGCGATCGGTTGTTGATTGATCGGTTGTTCTTTTCGGCTGATGAGTCTGCCGATAAGAATACAGTGACTGACAGAGTCGAAAGCCTTGGCCACGTTGATGAAGACGGCTGCACAGTACTGTCTCTTATCGATGGCGGTTATGGTATCGTTTAGTACCTTGAGCGTGGCTGAGGTGCACCCGTGACCATCTCGGAAACTGGATTGCACAGAGGAGAAGGTACGGTGGGATTCAAAATGATCAGTGATCTGTTTGTTAACTTGACTTTCGAAGACTTTAGAATGGCAGGGCAGGATGGATATAGATCTGTAACAGTTTGGGTCTAGAGTGTCACCTCCTTTGAAGAGGGGGATGACCACGGAAGCGTTCCAATCTTTAGGAATCTCGGACGATACGAAAGAGAGGTTGAACAGACTAGTAATAGGGGTTGCCACAATGGCGGCGGATAATTATAGAAAGAGAGGGTCCAGATTGTCAAGACCAGCTGATTTGTACGGGTCTAGGTTTTGCAACTCTTTCAGAACATCAGCTATCTGGATTTGGGTGAAGGAGAAGATGGGGAGGCTTAGGGAAGTAGCTGTGGGGAGCTGTTGGCCGGGGTTGGAGTAGCCAGGAGGAAAGCATGGCCAGCCGTAGAGAAATGCTAATTGAAATTCTCGATTATCGTGGAGTTATCGGTGGTGACAGTGTTTCCTAGCCTCAGTGCAGTGGGCAGCTGGGATGAGGTGCTCTTAGTCTCCATGGACTTTACAGTGTCCCAAAACTTTTTGGAGTTAGAGCTACGCGATGCAAATTTCTGTTTGAAAAAGCTAGCCTTTGCTTTCCTAACTGACTGTGTGTATTGGTTCCTGACTTCTCTGAAAAGTTGCATATCGCGGGGACTATTCGATGCTAGTGCAGTACGCCACAGGATGTTTTTGTGCTGGTCGAGGGCAGTCAGGTCTGGAGTGAACCAAGGGCTATATCTGTCCTTAGTTCAAAATTTTTTGAAAGGGGCATGCTTATTTAAATACATACGGGGCCTGAGTTCGAGGCTGTAGCAGACAGATAAACAAAATAAACAAAATGGAGACCCGTGATTAATGAACAATCCAGCAGGCATCAGCTATGTAGCCAAGGGACCATAGGGTCCAGTGAACAGGAATATATGAAACAGGGAAGCCGTTAGGTAGTCGTTACTACGCTAGCCGGGAGATGCGCCTGGCTCGAGGCTAACTGGTGCTAGCTTCGGGACAAGGGCGTCACCGACATCCTGCAAAGGCCAGTTGAGGGCACATCGGACGGATTACGTTGGCAGACCAGTCGTGATGGATCGGCGGGGCTCCATGTTTACAAAGGGTCCAGGCCAATTGGCAAAAGAGGTATTGTAGCTGGAGTAATTTTGTTTGCTAGCCGGGAGATACACCCGGCTCGAGGCTAACTGGTGCTAGCTTCGGGACAAGGGAATTAGCCACTATAGCCACTCCGGTGCAAAGGTCCAGAGCTTACGGCAGGAATCCGGTGATGTAGTGGCTTCTAGTCGTCTTAGTGAAGAGTCTGGGAGGCGTCAGCTGTGTAGCCGAGTGATCATAGGGTCCACTGAGCAGGCCGGGAGATGGGCCTGGCTCAAGGCTAGCTTCGAGGCTGGGCCACTCGGTAGCAGCTAGCTAGCTGTGATTATCCGGTGTAATGGTCCAGAGCTTACGGCAGGAATACGGTGATGTAGTGGAGAAAAACAGTCTGATATGCTCAGGATTGATATCGTGCTGTGCAGACTGGCAGGTATTATCCAGGCTAAAAGCGGCTGGTGTCTTGAGCTAAAAAGGTAAAGCAGTGGCTAACAATGACTAAATAGCTAGTAGCTAATTAGCTGGTTAGCTTCCGATGGCTAGGTTCTGATGGAGGTTCTAGCTATAAGGTCTAAAAAATAGCAGATCCGTATCACATTGGGTGAGGCGGATTGCCGGAAGGTATATTTAATTTAAACATGGAAAAAGAGATTGAAATATTTTGCAATATATACAAAAAAACACAAAAAACAACATTTACAACAACAATCATGTCATACTGCTACGCCATCTTGGATTAGAAGATGACTCAGTTAAAAAACATTGGATTATAGCAAACTCTGAAATGATTTAGTATTTCTGTGCCCACAAACTGTTTTCCCAGCATAACATACGAAGCCACCAAATGATACGTAAGTCGAGTGCATTTTCATTCACGCCTTGCTGGAAGCCCCGCCTTCCACAGGTGATGAGCGTGAGGCTCGGATTTATTCCTTAAATTTAATACCTCTCTTCACCGACCCAGGAAGGGGTGGGGCCAAACAGGTGTTGTACCTCGTTTCCCTCCTTCAGGGAACAGTAATTATAGTGTTAGGTTCTAATTTTTCAGAGTAAATAACTCACGGACAATAGAGAAGCTTAACTTACATCTAGACGTTCCGCTAGCGGAACACCTGCTCCAATATCCAATGATAGGCGTGGCGCGAATGACAAATTCCTCAAAAATCCAAAAACTTCAATTTTTCAAACATATGACTATTTTACACCATTTTAAAGACAAGACTCTCCTTTATCTAACCACACTGTCCGATTTCAAAAAGGCTTTACAGCGAAAGCAAAACATTAGATTATGTCAGCAGAGTACCCAGCCAGAAATAATCAGACACCCATTTTTCAAGATAGCATATAATGTCACAAAAAAAAAAACACAGCTAAATGCAGCACTAACCTTTGATGATCTTCATCAGATGACACGCCTAGGACATTATGTTATACAATACATTCATGTTTTGTTCAATCAAGTTCATATTTATATCAAAAAACAGCTTTTTACATTAGCATGTGACGTTCAGAACTAGCATTCCCACCGAACACACTTCCGGTGAATTTACTAAATTACTCACGATAAACATTCACAAAAAACATAACAATTATTTAAAGAATTATAGATACAGAACTCCTTTATGCACTCGCTATGTCCGATTTTAAAATAGCTTTTCGGTGAAAGCACATTTTGCAATA
Source organism: Salmo trutta (assembly GCF_901001165.1). Taxonomy (NCBI): domain Eukaryota; kingdom Metazoa; phylum Chordata; class Actinopteri; order Salmoniformes; family Salmonidae; genus Salmo; species Salmo trutta. Next base: position 17,549,057 of record NW_021822911.1, on the reverse strand, counting down.
TTCTGAGTAGATAGCCCAGCCATCACAGCTAGCTATTTTGACACCCACCAAGTTTGACCCTCACCAAACTCCGATTTACTATTAGAAAAGTTTGATTACCTTTCCTGTTCTTCGTCAGAATGCACTCCCAGGACTTCTACTTCAAATACAAATGTTGGTTTGGTTCAAAATAATCCATAGTTATATCCAAATAGCGGCGTTTTGTTTGTGCGTTCAAGACACTATCCAAGGGTGACGAAGGGTTACGCACCCGACGCGTTTCGTGACAAAAAATTCTAAATATTCCATTACCGTACTTCAAAGCATGTCAACCGCTGTTTAAAATCAATTTTTATGCTATTTTCTCGTAAAAAAGCGATAATATTCCGACCGGTAGTCGTTGTTT
>NW_021822911.1:17241172-17243672 GCF_901001165.1 Salmo trutta | reverse complement strand
CACAGACAGGACCTGGCACACACACCACACACACCACAGACCACCTGGACACACACACACACACACACACAGACAGGACCTGGACACACACACACACACACACAGACAGGACATGGACACACCACACACAACACACCAGACAGGACCTGGACACACACACACACAGACAGGACCTGGACACACACACACACACACAGACAGGACCTGGACACACACACACACACACAGACAGGACCTGGACACACACACACACACACACAGACAGGACCTGGACACACACACACACACACACACACACACAGACAGGACCTGGACACACACACACACACACACAGACAGGACCTGGACACACACACACACACACACACAGACAGGACCTGGACACACACACACACACAGACAGGACCTGGACACACACACACACACACACAGACAGGACCTGGACACACACACACACACCAGGACCTGGACACACACACACACACACAGACAGGACCTGGACACACACACACACACACACAGGACCTGGACACACACACACACACAGGACCTGGACACACACACACACACACAGACCTGGACACACACACACACACACACACACACACAGACCTGGACACCACACACACCACACACACCCACACAGGACCTGGACACACACACACACACACACACACAACCTGGACACACACACACTGAACACACACAGACAGGACCTGGACACACACACACACACACACCACAGACAGGACCTGGACACACACACACACACACACACACAGACAGGACCTGGACACACACACACAGACAGGACCTGGACACACACACACAGACAGGACCTGGACACACACACACAGACAGGACCTGGACACACACACACAGACAGACCTGGACACACACACACACACACACACACAGACAGGACCTGGACACACCACACACCCACACACACCCACACACCACAGGACCTGGACACACCACACAACCAGACAGACCTGACACACACACACACACAGACAGGACCTGGACACACCACAGACAGGACCTGGACACACACACACACACACAGACAGGACCTGGACACCACCACACACACAGACAGGACCTGGACAAACACACACACACAACAGACCTGGACCACACACCACACAGACAGGACCTGACACACACACACACACACAGACAGGACCTGGACACACACACAGACAGGACCTGGACACACACACAGACAGGACCTGGACACACACACAGACAGGACCTGGACACACACACAGACAGGACCTGGACACACACACACACGACCTGGACACACACACACACACACGACCTGGACACACACACGACCTGGACACACACACACACACACGACCTGGACACACACACACACACACTGGACCACACACACACACACACACACACTGGACACACACACACACTGGACACACACACCACCTGGACACACACACACTGGACCTGGACACACACACACTGGACCTGGACACACACACACTGGACCTGGACACACACACACACACTGGACCTGGACACACACACACACACTGGACCTGGACACACACACACTGGACCTGGACACACACACACACACACTGGACCTGGACACACACACACACACTGGACCTGGACACACACACACACACACACACACCTGGACACCCACACACACACCTGGACACACACACACACACACCTGGACACACACACACTGGACCTGGACACACACACACACACCTGGACACACACACACTGGACCTGGACACACACACACACACACACACACACACACACACACACACACAGACAGGACCTGGACACACACACACACACAGACAGGACCTGGACACACACACACACACAGACAGGACCTGGACACACACACACACACACACACAGGACCTGGACACACACACACACACACACAGACAGGACCTGGACCACACACACACACACACAGACAGGACCTGGACACACACACACACACACACAGACAGGACCTGGACACACACACACACACACACAGACAGGACCTGGACACACACACACACACAGACAGGACCTGGACACACACACACACACACAGACAGGACCTGGACACACACACACACAGACAGGACCTGGACACACACACACACACAGACAGGACCTGGACACACACAGACAGGACCTGGACACACACACACACACGACAGGACCTGGACACACACACACACACACAGACAGGACCTGGACACACACACGACCTGGACACACACACACACACACTGGACACACACACACACACTGGACACACACACACACACACACCACTGGACACAAACACACACACAGGACCTGGACACACACACACACACACACACAGGACCTGGACACACACACACACACACACAGGACCTGGACACACACAGGACCTGGACACACACAGGACCTGGACACACACTGGACCTGGACACACACACACACTGGACCTGGAACACACACACAC
>NW_021822911.1:17236720-17241072 GCF_901001165.1 Salmo trutta | reverse complement strand
GTGTGTGTGGTGTGTCCAGTGTGTGTGTGTGTGTCCAGTGTTGGGTGTGTGTCCAGTGTGTGTGTGTCCAGTGTGTGTGTGTCCAGTGTGTGTGTGTGTGTGTGTGTCCAGTGTGTGTGTGGTGTCCAGTGTGTGTGTGTGTGTGTGTGTGTCCAGTGTGTGTGTCCAGTGTGTGTGTGTGTCCAGTGTGTGTGTGTGTGTGTCCAGGTGTGTGTGTGTGTGTGTGTGGTGTGGTGGTCCAGTGTGGTGTGTGTCCAGTGTGTGTGTGTGTGTGTGTGTGTTCAGTGTGTGTGGTGTGTTCAGTGTGTGTGTGTGTGTGTTCAGTGTGTGTGTGGTGTGTTCAGTGTGTGTGGTGTGTGTTCAGTGTGTGTGTGTGTGTGTTCAGTGTGTGTGTGTGTGTGTGTTCAGTGTGTGTGGTCCAGTATGTGTGTGTGTGTTCAGTGTGTGTGTGTGTTCAGTGTGTGTGTGTGTTCAGTGTGTGTGTGTGTTCAGTGGGTGTGTGTTCAGTGTGTGTGTGTGTTCAGTGTGTGTGTTCAGTGTGTGTGTTCAGTGTGTGTGTTCAGTGTGTGTGTGTGGTGTGTGTGTGTGTGGTGTGTGTTCAGTGTGTGTGTGTGTGGTGTGTTCAGTGGTGTGTGTGTGTGTTTCAGTGTGTGTGTGTGTGTTCAGTGTGTGGTGTGAGTTCAGTGTGTGTGGTGTGTGTTCAGGGTGTGTGTGTGTGTGTGTGTGTGTGTGTGTGTCCAGTGTGTCTGTGTGTCCAGTATGTGTGTGTGTGTTCAGTGTGTGTGTGTGTGTGTGTGTGTGTTCAGTGTGTGTGTTCAGTGTGTGTGTGTGTGTGTGTTCAGTGTGTGTGTGTGTGTGTTCAGTGTGTGTGTGTGTGTGTTCAGTGTGTGTTCAGTGTGTGTGTGTGTGTGTGTGTTCAGTGTGTGGTGTGTGTGTTCAGTATGTGTGTGTCCAGTATGTGTGGTGTCCAGTGTCTGTGTTGAGTGTGTGTGTGTTGAGTGTGCGTGTGTTGAGTGTGTGTTTATGTGTGTGTCCAGTTTGTGTCCAGTGTGTGTGTGTGTGTGTGTGTCCAGAATGTGTTTGTGTGTGTGTGTGTGTCCAGTGTACGTGTTCAGTGTGTGTGTTGAGAGTGTGTGTGTCTATTTTGTGTATGTCCAGTTTATGTCCAGTTTGTGTGTGTGTGTGTGTGTGTGTGTGTTTGTGTGTCCAGTGTGTGTTGAGAGTGTGTGTGTCCAATTTGTTTCCAGTGTGTGTGTGGTGTGTGTGTGTGTGTGGTGGTGTGTGTGTGTGTCCAGTGTGTGTGTTGAGTGTGTGTGTATATCCAGTGTGTGTGTGTGTGTGTGTGTCCAGTGTGTGTGTTGAGTGTGTGTATATCCAGTGTGTGTGTGTGTGTGGTGTGTCGTGTTTGTGTGTGTCGTGTGTGTGTGTGTGTGGTGTGTGTGTGTGTGTGTGAGTGTGTGTGTGAGTGTGTGCGTCCAGTGTGTGTCGTGTGTCTTGTGTGTGAGTGTGCCGTGTGTGTGTGTGTGAGACGTGTGTGTGTGTGTGAGTGTGTGCGTCCAGTGTGTGTCGTGTGTGAGTGTGCCGTGTGTGTGTGTTTGTCCAGTGTGTGTGTGTGTCCAGTGTTTTTTGTCCAGTGTGTGTGAGTCCAGTGTGTGTTTGTGTGTGTGTGTCCAGTTATTTGTTCAGTGTGTGTTTGTGTGTCCAAGTGCTTGTGTGTGTCCAGTGTGTGTGTGTGTGTGTGTGTGGGTGTGTGTTGTGTGTGTCAGTATGTATGTGTGTGTGTGAGTGTGTGTCCAGTGTGTTTGTGTTTCCAGTGTGTGTGTCAGGTTATTATTTACAGAGTCACTGAGGAGTCATAATCAACCCAAAACCCTGGATAGAGGGCTCAGTGAATGTGGAGGTGAATGTGATCAGGTGGGTCAGTGTCCAGAGGGCTCTATAGAAGGACAGAGTGCCGGCTGACCAGTCCAGATACACTCCTACTCTGTGGGAGCTGGAGGAGGGGACGTCTATGGTAGTGGGATTATATGTGCCAGGCAGAGTATCTGTTGTCAGAGCAGCAAACAGACTCCGGACTTGTCATTGTATCCAATCAGACAGTCCTTAACCCTTCCTCTCCTGCTGATTCCTTTATATGTCACTCCTATAGCAGCCCCCCACTCCACTCTACCTCCCAGTAACAGCGCCCAGGTCAGACCCTCTCTACACAGCACCTGTCCTACTGTCCTCAAATCTTCTGGGTGATCAGGATACGGCTGCTCCTCTGTCCTCCATGTCACCTTTCGGTTCTCCTCAGACAGAGAGAGGAGTCTGTTTGCTGTGTTTAGTCCAGTGTGAGATCACAGACATCTGATGGATGAAACCAGACACAATATTAGAAATCATCATCATTCACTTAGAATGTTAATTCACTTTTCACTAATTCATTTAATGTAGATGTTTCTAGGTATCAAAAGAGAGTTAAGGTAATGAGACTTGTTGAATGATCAAATGTTATACTGTATGGTAATATAAAACACACTTATTCCCAATAATTACACACACAGTCAAATCAACTCTTTGTAAACTTTGGTGTCCCTGATTTCTGCTTCTGTAGAACTACAGATGATATTTAATATGACCAAGTCAGTAATGATGGTGGTCTTTGACTTAACTTGAATTAAGACTTATTCTTAGTCATATTCTTCACAGCAGTCAACACTCACATTTTCTAAGTCCAGGTTTCATTCTGTTCTCTCCACCATGTTCCACACTGTAGCGGTAAGCAGAAGAACAGACAGTCATTGAGGGATACACCTTAACACACACACACACACACACCACACACACACACACACACACACACACCACACACACACACACACACACACCACACACACACACACCACACACACACACACACACAAACACTCGGACAAAAACACACTGGACCTGGAGACACACACACAGACACTGGACACACACACTGGACCTGGAGACACACACACACACACACACACACTGGACCTGGAGACACACACACACACACAGGACCTGGACACACACACACACACACCACACACACACCTGGACACACACCACAGACCTGAGACACACACACACACACACACACCACACACACACACACACAGGACCCTGGACACACACACACACACACACACACACACACAGGACCTGGACACACACACACACACACACAGGACCTGGACACACACACACACACACACACACAGGACCTGGACACACACACACACACACACACACAGGACCTGGACACACACACACACCACACACACACACACAGACCTGGACACACCACACACACACACACACACACCACACACATCACACACAGGACCTGGACCCACACACACAACACACACACACACACTGGACCTGACAACCACTGGACCCTGGACACACAAACACACACACTGGACCTGGACACACACACACACACACTGGACCTGGACACACACACACACTGGACCTGGACACACACACACACTGGACCTGGACACACACACACACACACTGGACCTGGACACACACACACACACACTGGACCTGGACACACACACACACTGGACACACACTGGACACACACACACTGGACCTGGACACACACACACACACTGGACCTGGACACACACACACACACACACTGGACCTGGAAACACACACACACTGGACCTGGACACACACACACACACACTGGACCTGGACACACACACACACACACTGGACCTGGACACACACACACACACACACACACACACACACAAACTGGACACACACACACACAAACAAACTGGACACACACACACACAAACTGGACACAAACAAACACTCGACAAAAACACACTGGACCTGGAGACACGCACACAGACACTGGAGACACTCACTGGACCTGGAGACACACACACACACACACACACTGGACCTGGAGACACACACACACACACAGGACCTGGACACACACACACACACACACACACCACACACAACACACACACACACAGGACCTGGACACACACACACACACACAGGACCTGGACACACACACACACACACACACACACACACACACACACACGACCTGGACACACACACACACACACACACGACCTGGACACACACACACACACACACACACACACACACTGGACCTGGACAAACACACTGGACCTGGACACACAAACACACACACTGGACATGGACACACACACTGGACCTGGACACACACACACACACTGGAAACACACACACCACACACACACTGGACACACCCACACTGGACCTGGACACAACACACCATGGAAACCACACACACTGGACATGGACACACACAC
>NW_021822911.1:17229220-17231720 GCF_901001165.1 Salmo trutta | reverse complement strand
CACACACACACACACACAGACAGGACCTGGACCACACACACACACACAGGACCTGGACACACACACACACACAGGACCTGGACACACACACACACACACACACACACAGGACCTGGACACACACACACACACACACACACACACACAGGACCTGGACACACACACACACACACACACACACACAGGACCTGGACACACACACACACACACACACACAGGACCTGGACACACACACACACACACACACACACACACAGACAGGACCTGGACACACACACACACACACACACACAGACAGGACCTGGACACACACACACACACACACACACACAGACAGGACCTGGACACACACACACAGACAGGACCTGGACACACACACACAGACAGGACCTGGACACACACACACAGACAGGACCTGGACACACACACACACACACACACACACAGACAGGACCTGGACACACACACACACACACACACACACACAGACAGGACCTGGACACACACACACACACACACCACAACACACACAGACAGGACCTGGACACACACACACACACAGACAGGACCTGGACACACACACACACAGACAGGACCTGGACACACACACAGACAGGACCTGGACACACACACACACACAGACAGGACCTGGACACACACACACACACAGACAGGACCTGGACAAACACACACACACAGACAGGACCTGGACACACACACACACACAGACAGGACCTGGACACACACACACACACAGACAGGACCTGGACACACACACAGACAGGACCTGGACACACACACAGACAGGACCTGGACACACACACAGACAGGACCTGGACACACACACGACAGGACCTGGACACACACACACACGACCTGGACACACACACACACACACGACCTGGACACACACACGACCTGGACACACACACACACACACGACCTGGACACACACACACACACCCTGGACACACACACACAACACACACACACTGGACACACACACACACACTGGACACACACACACACTGGACACACACACACTGGACCTGGACACACACACACTGGACCTGGACACACACACACTGGACCTGGACACACACACACACACTGGACCTGGACACACACACACACACTGGACCTGGACACACACACACTGGACCTGGACACACACACACACACACTGGACCTGGACACACACACACACACACTGGACCTGGACACACACACACACACACACACACACCTGGACACACACACACACACCTGGACACACACACACACACACCTGGACACACACACACTGGACCTGGACACACACACACACACCTGGACACACACACACTGGACCTGGACACACACACACACACCCACACACACTGGACCTGGACACACACACACACACAGACAGGACCTGGACACACACACACACACAGACAGGACCTGGACACACACACACACACACACAGACAGGACCTGGACACACACACACACACACACACACAGGACCTGGACACACACACACACACACACAGACAGGACCTGGACACACACACACACACACAGACAGGACCTGGACACACACACACACACACACAGACAGGACCTGGACACACACACACACACACACAGACAGGACCTGGACACACACACACACACACAGACAGGACCTGGACACACACACACACACACAGACAGGACCTGGACACACACACACACAGACAGGACCTGGACACACACACACACACAGACAGGACCTGGACACACACACACACACAGACAGGACCTGGACACACACACACACACACAGACAGGACCTGGACACACACACACACACACAGACAGGACCTGGACACACACACGACCTGGACACACACACACACACACACTGGACACACACACACACACACTGGACACACACACACACACACACACTGGACACAAACACACACACAGGACCTGGACACACACACACACACACACACAGGACCTGGACACACACACACACACACACACAGGACCTGGACACACACAGGACCTGGACACACACAGGACCTGGACACACACTGGACCTGGACACACACTGGACCTGGACACACACACACACTGGACCTGGACACACACTGGACCTGGACACACACACACACTGGACCTGGACACACACACACACACACACACACACACACACACACACACACACACACACACACACACACACTGGACCTGGACACACACACTGGACCTGGACACACACACTGGACCTGGACACACACACTGGACCTGGACACACACACACACACACACACACTGGACCTGGACACACACACACACTGGACCTGGACACACACACACACTGGACCTGGACACACACACACACCCACACACACACACCTGGACCTGGACACACACACACCACTGGACCTGGACCACACACACCACTGGACCTGGACACACACACTGGACCTGGACACACACACACACTGGACCTGGACACACACAC